>NC_132810.1:29497190-29797190 GCF_048594095.1 Paramormyrops kingsleyae | reverse complement strand
CCAATGCAATCTTCCTTTCTACATTCCTCTTAGCAAGTCTAATGTTATTTTTTAACTCAACCTGTAGACTTAGATACTCCTGCTTTATTTTGAAATCATTAGTTATTTTCCATTTGTGGAAGAGAACCATTTTCCTCCTGACTTTATTCTTAACCTGCTTGTACGATCCTCGTGTGTGCCACACCCCCTCATTACCCACGTGTACTACCCCGATTGTGATCACCTGTTTCCTGTTATTTTGGTTTGTCTTGTGTTTTTCAGTCTGCGTTCAAGCCAAATAAACCCCGTTTTCTAGTATTCACGGCTCCCTTCGCCTGCTTCCCTGCATCCAACATAACAGAATGACAGACCTCAAAAACGCAGCATCTCCACAAGCCGAGGGTGTACTTGTTTCAGGAGGTCGTTTACTGGCTGAATCTGCCCGAGGTTCGAGAGGATCCCATGGCCTTTAATCTGGCCAGCCAGAACGGAATCCTGTTACAGAGGAATCCTGTTTAACAAGGTTCGCGAAAATCTCCAGAAGCTGGTCGAGAGAGTTATGGAGATGAGGCTCTGACCGATATCGCTGGGAAGCAAACGGAGTTCAAAGTCACCTGCCCTCCCTGAGAGGACCCAGCCTCCATTGACCACCACCATCCAGAGAAAAAAGAAGCAAAAGGAGCAGAGACAGAAGGAAGAGCCCCTCTCCCCCGCTGGATTCCAAGAAGAAGTTTCCCCAATCTGGAATCCGGCAGTATTCGCCCCCACCATCACCGCCACGTCAGGCATGCAGGTACTCCAAGCCTGCATAGCCTCCATTACACTGCCATCGCGGGCAGCTTTCCCTTCCGGGGAACTTGCCTGGCTCTTAAAGGGGCCAAGTCAATTAGGGACGCTATCCCATGCGTACCCAGGACTTTTAAAGGGGCAGGACCTGCTCGTGAGGCGCCAACCTGACCTGCCTGATGCTCCTGTCCCGCCGGTGCCTGATGTTCCTGTTCTGCCCATCGTGCCTGAACTGCCTGTTCCGCCCATCGTGCCTGTTCTGTCTGACCTGCCTGACCCACCTGTTCTGCCTGACCCACCTGTTCCCGGCCTGTTTGTCCCGGTAGCTGCCGCGCTGTCCAGCGAGGCTCCGGTTCAGGCTGCTGCCGCACTGTCCAGTGAGTGATGGGGACACACCATGATGGGGATGGGGGAAAACCTTCGGGAGCCCCATCCCCGGGTGAGTCGAAACCGTTAGAGAGCTTATAGGGTTAGGCCTGTTGGGGATCGGGGCTGGTGTGGTGCTGAGGCATCACCGGGGAGTGGTCAGATCTCTGTAGGTGGGTATACCTACTTTTGGTCTGGTCGGTCTGATGGCTGCCATACTCAGGGAGTAGCTGTTGCCGTAGCGGATCGGCTCCTTCCAATGGTGTCTGATGCCACTCCTTACAATGAGCATATTATGAGACTCAGGCTAAGGCACTCCTTGGGTGTCTTGTCTGTTGTCTCAGTGTATGCTTCCATTTGGGAGTCAGGCATCATCCCAACTGGCTGGAAAATAGGACTATATGAAAAGGGAAGGGTGATTGCCTGGATTGTGGCAACTACAGGGGATAACACTGCTTTCAGTGCCGGGTAAGGTCCTTCCTAGGGTCATCCTTAACAGAATCCGTGTGTAGCAACTTTACATGACAGTTTAAGGTTTGGTTTATTGAGCATAATTCACCATACTACCAAGTCTATGTTATGTGGTTAATAAAGAAGGGTGACATGTGTCTGGACCATGTATTTGCCTGGGGGAACGCTGGCCAGGATCCCGAGGAGTTTCACTGTGTGGTGGGTACGGAAACACGCTGTATCACCGCATGCTCCCCAACCTGACCTGACCAGACCAGACCAATTCTATGCTACCCAGACATTTTATACCTAAGAACATTAAAAGAGGGCGATGGAAACATTGTTTAATGCTTAAATTTTCCAAATGTTGGCACAAACGTTTCCTGTTTAGTTTTAGCAGATAAAGTATTTGTTGACACTTGACATTTAGCAAAAAACTACAGTGGAAACATTTTTTTACTAGAAAGAACGGCATTTACACAAACGTTCTGACAGGTGATAGAATTTTATCACATGCCTTGCCTGTAGTAAACACAAACATACACATGGCATTAATGCAGCAGTGGACTGTAGTCTTGCTGACATTGAATGTTTCTCATACTGGTCTATACTTGCCACAGGTTGCCAGTTTGTACAGAGCAAATGCAATGTGCTTTCGGGTTGGAACTTGTTAATGACCTTGAACTTTGGGTTTTTTTTTGTTCAGGCATTTTCTTTCAGTCACACCTTAGTTTAAGCTCGCACTGCGAGGACCCCCGGAGGAAAAGAAAAAAAAAGGAAAAAAGGGGACAGTGCGTTTTGAGTTTGGTTTTCTGTGCTTATTTCCTTAGTTTAATTAGAATTTAAGTTATTGTACAAGAATATCCTGTACACTATTCACTGACCTGTAAGGATCGTATTTAAAGTTTAAGGACCAATTTATATGACTGCACCTTTGGGCGAGCGGAGCGAGGTATGAGACTCGAATACTGTACATTATGTATGAGTGGATTCCTTTATTATTGAAATTGTTTGTCGTAAAGCTGCAACTGAATATTTCTGCATTTGAGCGTTTGGTTTTTTTTCTTTTCAGTTTTCACGGTGTTCAACACGGAAGCAATAAACGCTCATATCACCTGTTGAGACTCTCCGGATTAGTTATTTCATCCAAACCGAAGGGCAGTTACAGTGAAAACTCGACGCGAGGTCGGAGAGGAACAAGGCGGAGCTCGTCGCGAGAACAGAGAGGGATTCTACGCATCGACTGAACAGCCAGCCTAACCTTACTGGACTCCAACGCACTTCATTCGATTGCAGACAGGCAAGATCCAATGCAGACGGCACTTCTTTTGCAGACGCTACTGATAAAGGAGCCGTAAAAATAACGACGCTGTATGCTTACTTGACATTCATAATCTACGTTAACGTATATTTAGAGGATGTTTCTATAGATGAATAATCTCCAAATCTTACAGTGCCAGGAATCTGTTAATTGTGTGAAACGTTTAAAAGTGTTTACATTTGTGAATGTGTGTAGGGACGTTCATTTAATTCTCGGCTTAAGATATGCGACTCAAAGAGCAGTCACTGAATGTACAGTCTATAACTGACCAGTTAGCTTAAATGTCGTCACATGAAAGAGGAAATGACAGTTCCACAATCAAACAGGTTAGGTCAAGCTCTCGTGAAAAAAGACTAACTGAGAAAGGGAAAGAGATGTATGAACAGGGGATCAAAATGAATGAGAAAACCTTTCATAAGTCTTATGAGTCCTGGAAACAAGCAGCCAAAGAAGCAAGATCAAAACTAAAAGTGTTCTGTGCACAAGAAGATCTTGTGGAAATCCAAGGGGAAATACAAATTAAACACGAGGCAGTAGCACAGTCCTATGAATCTCTCAAGCGAAACAATAGCACCATTCCTGACATTGTTAATAAAATGGATGCCTGCCTCGTGTTAAGTGCAGAGATTTGGGAAATAGTGAATAAAAGATTAGACACGAGGCAGTAGCACAGTCCTATGAATCTCTCAAGCGAAACAATAGCACCATTCCTGACATTGTTAATAAAATGGATGCCTGCCTCGTGTTAAGTGCAGAGATTTGGGAAATAGTGAATAAAAGATTAGCAACCATTGATGAAACTTTTAATGATCGTCTTGAAAAGGAAAGGGTGAGAATTGTTCTAAGTAAAGATGAATATGGGTCTATTTTTGGTAAATCACACACCGAAACAGTAGTCACAAAGCACTCCCAAATGTCAGATGACTGCACCACCGCTTCCAAATTTTCTAGTAAACGAGCAGAAGCACAAGTTGAACTTGCTGCCAAGCTTGAACAGGTAAAGGCCATTCAAGAAATCCAAACCCAGGAAGCATTACTTTCTAAACTCAAAAATGAATGGAATTGTAAGGAAACTAAGATGCTGGCAGAACTAAAATTAAAAGAAGCGGAAGCGCAACTGTTGCTTGAAAGGGAAAACCTAAAACTGCAGCAACTACATGCAGATAAAGAGGTTAAAGTAGCAGCAGCACGTTTAAGAGCATATAGTGCTATTGGGAGCAATGAAGATGGAACCATATCTAGTGCACATTCTGTCTGTTCTGAGACTGAGGCTAAATCTAAACATAATCCTCAAGCCCCAACATTTCATTCAAAAGGCAAACCAGCATTCCAAGAAAGGGTCATCCCTCAGGAATCAGTCGATCTAGCCCAAGCAATCACCAGCTCCTTAAGCATAAGCAGGTTATCTGTTCCTGAACCACCCATATTCAGTGGAGACCCCTTAAAGTTTATAGACTGGAAAGCATCCTTCACAGCTCTCATTGACAGCAAACCTCTTCCATCAAGTGAAAAGATGCTGTATTTGAAAAATTATCTAGCTGGAGAAGCACGGAAGTCAGTGGAAGGATTCTTCTATCGTGACTCGGATGATGCTTATAATGCTGCCTGGGCAATACTTCAGGAGAGGTATGGAAACTCATTCATTGTACAGAAAGCCTTTCGAGACAAACTAAGTAAGTGGCCGAGGGTTGGCGCAAATGATCCATTTGCACTCAGAGAGTTTGCAGACTTTCTTCAAGGATGTGTCGAGGTCATGCCCCATGTCAGAGGACTAACCATTTTAAATGACTGTGAGGAAAATCACAAATTACTGAAAAAGCTACCAGAATGGATCGTACGCAGATGGAGTAGAGTTGTGGTAGAAGAACTAGATGGTTCAGAAGACTATCCTAGCTTCATGAAATTCACAGCATTTATGCAAAAGGAAGCCCGAATAGCTTGCAATCCTGTTGCGTCTCCCCTACTGATAAACCCTAGACCCACAGATGAGAGGTTTTCAATGAAAGCGAAAGCATTTAGCACAAATGTTCAAATAAGAAATCCTCTCTTAAAAATGCAAGAGCCTTCCCATTTAAAGTTGAAACGCTGCATTGTGTGTGACAATGGAAATCACAGTATTGCCAAATGTCCTACATTCGCTGCTAAGAGTATGGAAGCCAAGAAAACCTTTATTATGGAAAATCGCCTTTGCTATGGTTGCCTGAAAAGGGGTCACACAATTAAAGACTGCAAAACAAGACACACTTGTGGCAGATGTGGCAGGCGCCACCCTACCTGCTTACACATAATGGAAAGGGAGCCTTCTGAAGTAGCAAGAGAAAGTTCTACTGCTTCAGAGAGTCATGTCAGTCAGGAGGTTCATAAAGCCATGTCGAATACCTTAGTAAGAAGTGCTTCAGCTACTTCTAGCATTGTTCCTGTCCTTCTGTCTACTATCAAACACCCACACAAGGAAGTTTTGACCTACGCCCTTCTGGACACACAGAGCGACTCCACATTTATCTTAGAAGACCTTCTTAATGAGTTGAGTGTTGACCTTTATCCGGTGAAGCTGAAGCTCAGCACTATGACGGCGGTTGACACAGTTGTAGCAAGTCAAAGGGTGAACGGTTTACAAGTTAGAGGGCTCAGTTCACGAAATTTTATCCCACTAAGTCAATCTTATACGCGCAGTTTCATACCGGCAGATAAGTCTTACATCCCCACCACTAAGACTGCAGAGCAGTGGCCTCACCTTAGACACTTAGCAAGTGATTTTTCTCCACTCCAAGATTGTGAGATAGGTTTGTTAATTGGATATGACTGCCCAGCAGCTTTAGCCCCCTTAGAAGTCATTATAGGTGAGAAAAATGAACCGTATGCTCAAAAAACCGCACTTGGATGGAGCATAATAGGTTTATCAAATCCCCATCTCGACAGACAGGGTAGTCAGAGTTTTGTGCATCGAGTAACGGTGAAGGAGTTTACAGCACCAACTGCTGGTGATATCTTGAAAGTGCTAGAGTCAGACTTCAATGAGAGGAGTTATGAGGACAAGTATGTATCCCAAGATGATGTTCTCTTTCTGCAGATCCTCAATGACGGAATCAAACAAAAACTTGACGGACATTATGAGATGGCTCTTCCCTTTAAAGGTGATGTCCCTCATAATCTTCCAAATAATAGAAAAATTGCCACCACCCGCCTGCAGTACCTAAAGAGAAAATTAAAGGCCGACCCACAATATCATGCCCAATACACCGAATTTATGGAAAACATAATACATGCTGGTGATGCAGAGCCAGCCCCTGAAACCTCCGAAGGAGAAACAGCATGGTACATTCCTCATCATGGAGTTTACCATGCTAAAAAACCTGGAAAATTAAGGGTCGTTTTTGATTGCTCTGCAAAGTTCAGAGGTGTGTCCTTAAATGACACTCTTCTTACTGGTCCAGATTTAATTAATTCATTGGTAGGTGTGCTCTGCCGATTTAGAAAGGAAAATGTCGCAGTTGTTTGCGACATTGAAAGAATGTTCCATCAGTTCTTGGTTTCTCCTGAAGAAAGGAACTTTCTAAGGTTCTTATGGTGGGAGCGAGGAGATTTGGAAAGTGAACCTAGGGAATACAGGATGGCGGTGCACCTTTTCGGTGCAGCCTCCTCACCAGGATGCGCAAATTTTGGCCTTAAGTACTTAGCAAGACAGCATAGGAATGAATACCCATCTGCTTCGGCATTTATTGAGAGAAACTTTTATGTCGACGATGGATTGTTCCGTAGAGACCGGATAGGCAAGAAGGGAGGTGGTGTTGCAGTATACGTAAAAGAAATCTTGCAGGCAAGGGATCTCACTGATAAAAATAAAAATTCAGAAGCTGTATGGATCAAACTTGATGCTAAAGATTCAAATGGCCTAATTGTCGGGGTTTGTTATAGGGCACCTAATGTAACTGTAGAGGAAAGCAGAATATTATATGATGATATCAGGATTATGAGTAATAAAAATGATGTGGTGGTTATGGGTGATTTTAATTTACCTGGGATACAGTGGGACACAGTCTCTGGCTCTTCTGTAAATGAACTTGAGATGGTGGAATTAGTACAGGATTGTTTTTTTACTCAGTTTGTTAATACTCCTACCAGGGGAGAAGCCCTTCTTGATCTCGTTTTTTGTAATAACCAGGATAGGATTGGAAAATTAGAGGTTTTAGACCCATTGTACGGTAGTGATCATAACATGGTTAAATTCGAGGTTAATTTTAGTGTCCAAAGAGCAAAGTCTAAATTAAAAGTATACAATGTTAGGAAGGCTAACTTTAATGGTATGAGACGGAAATTAGAAACTGTAAACTGGACAGAGTTAAATAGCAAAACAGTAGAAGAGGCATGGGAATTTTTCAAAAGCACATTATTGCAAGTGCAAGAGGACTTCATACCTGTTTCCAGCAAAACTAAATCTAGGAAACGACAACCAAGGTGGTTTACTAAGGAAATTAAGAATAAAGTCAGGAGGAAAAGGGCTCTGTTCCACAACTGGAAAATAACTAATGATTTCAAAATCAAGCAGGAGTACCTAAGTCTACAGGCAGAGTTAAAAAATGACATTAGGCTATCAAAGAGGGATGTAGAAAGAAAAATTGCATTGGAGGCTAAGCATGACAGTAAAGGTTTCTTCCAATATTTTAACTCCAAGAGAGCACTAAAAGCTGAAATCACTAATTTACAGGATAGTAAGGGCCTTATAATTGATAACAAAATTGATATGGTAAATGAGTTTAATGATTATTTTTCAAGGGTGTTCACAATAGAGAACACAAGTAACTTACCACCAATTAATATGAATACAGCATCGTCTATGACCCAATATATGTATAACTGAGGTTGATGTGATACTAAGCCTAGCTAAACTCAAAATAAATAAATCACAGGGGCCTGATGGCAACTTACCTTTAGTCTTGAAAGAGATGAGGGATATTATTAGCCAACCTTTGACTTTAATATTCCAGAAATCGTTATCTGCGGGTGTGGTACCATCAGATTGGAAGCATGCTAATATAACACCCATATTCAAAAAAGGGGATAGAAGTAATCCGGCAAACTATAGGCCAATCAGTTTAACTAGCATTACTGGAAAAATAATGGAAGCTATAATTCAAGTGAAAATGGTAGATTACCTAGATGCAAATAACATTATAAAGGATAGCCAACATGGATTTAGGAGAGGTAGATCCTGCTTAACGAATCTGCTTGAGTTCTTTGAGGAAGCTACAAGTGAAATTGATCACAAAAAGGCCTATGATGTGATTTACTTAGATTTCCAGAAAGCCTTTGATGTTGTCCCCCACAAACGGCTCTTGTTAAAGCTTAAAGCTGCAGGAATTTTAGGAACTGTGGCAGCTTGGATCAAAAACTGGCTAACTGATAGGAAGCAGCGAGTAGTTATTAGAGGCACTATGTGTCACGCCCCGCTCCGTCCGCTCCCGATGTGTGCCACGCCCACCTCATTACCTCGTGTTCAGCCCTAATTGTGATTGCCTGTGATCTGTTAAGTCTAGCTTGTCTTGTGTATTTAGTCCTCCTCTGAGTCAGTCTTCCCCAGACTTGTCATTGTATTGTCTCGATGTCCGTGCCTGTCAGCCACCCTATCCCCATTAAACCCAGTTTGTCCGACTTCTCGGCTCAGCTCGCCTGCTTTCCTGCTCGCCCGCCCGCCAGTCGTGACAGAATGACAAGTCTCCAAAACGACACAACGCGGGAGACCGAGCACCACCGGCTCGGTCTCCAGCAAACCTTTGTGTATTGGCAAGCCCAGCCCGAGGTCCAGGAGGACCCGACAGCCCTGTAGCTGGCCACCCGGGGCGCGGAGCTCCTCACGAAGGAGCGCCCGCCCGGGCAGGAATACCCGCTTACCAGAGCCAGGAAATGCCTCCGCCGCTTGCAGCTCCGGCTCGCGGAGGGAAAAGCAGGACGCGTTGCCTGGAACCAGGGCGACGGGCAGGAGGCAGCTCTGCCGTCCACCGCGGACGACGCGGAGGAGACCTCGTCGCTTTACCTGGGCGCCTGCTCGCTTTTCCCCGCCTGGGAAGACACCGCTGCCGCCTACCCGCTCAGCCCTGCCGGTAAGCCTCGGCTTGCGGAGAAGCCACCTCCGCTGGAGGCTTGTTTTTATCGGCCGGAGCGCCTGGGTCTAGGCGGGATACGCGCCGTAAGGGACGCTATTCCCCGGGTCCCTACAGCCCTTAAAGGGGCAGCGCCAACGCACTCGGCACCCCTCCTGCCTGCTCCGGAACTGCCTGATCCGGATTTGCCAGCAGCACTGCCTGCAGCTGCTGTCGCCGCTCTGCCCGCGGCACCGCCTGCTGCTGCTGCTGTCGCCGCTCTGCCCGCGGCACCGCCTGCTGCTACTGCTGCTGTCGCCGCTCTGCCCGCGGCACCGCCTGCCGCCGCCGCTCTGCCCGCGGCACCGCCTGCTGCTGCCGCCACCGATCTGCCCGAGGCAACGCCCGCTGCTGCCGCCGCCGCCGCTCTGCCCGAGGCAACGCCCGCTGCTGCCGCCGCCGCCGCTCTGCCCGAGGCAACGCCCGCTGCTGCCGCCGCCGCTCTGCCCGCGGCACCGCCCGCTGCTGCCGTCGCCGCCGATGTGCCCGCGGCACCGCCTGCTGCTGATGCCGCCGCTCTGCCCGCAGCATCGCCTGTCCTGCTTGACCAGCCTGTCCGGCTTGACCCACCTGACCCGCCTGTCCTGCCTGCTCTGTCTCGCCTGTCCTGCCGGCACCTGACCTGCCCGTCTCGCCTGTCCTGCCGGCACCTGAACTGCCTGTCTCGCCTGTCCTGCCGGCACCTGAACTGCTTGTCTCGCCTGTCCTGCCCGCAGCCCTGCTTGAGGCCGCCTCTCCCGTTCTGCCCGCGGCCCTGCCTGAGGCCGCCTCTCCAGTCCTGCCCGCGGCCCTGGCTGCCCCGCCTGCGGCCACGCCCGCGGCCCTGGCTGCCCCGCCTGCGGCCACGCCCGCGGCCCTGGCTGCCCCGCCTGCGGCCACGCCCGCGGCCCTGGCTGCCCCGCCTGCGGCCACGCCCGCGGCCCTGGCTGCCCCACCTGCGGCCACGCCCGCGGCTCTGGCTGCCCCGCCCGCGGCTCCGGCTGCATCACCTACGGCCACGCCCCCTGCTCTGCCCGAGTCTACACCCTCGGGCACCTCCTTCCTGACTCCCTCGCCCTGGCCCCGACAAGGCCAACACCACCCGGGACCCCGCCTTTCAGTGTCCCGTAAGGGAAGAGGACACAGGCGTCGGGTCCGGGTCCCGCCCTCCCTGCCCCCTGGCTCACCAGTTCGGCCCCTGGCTGTAGCTCGGTGGCTGCCTGCGGGTCCTCCGGCTCGGGGTCGGCGGTCGCCGCCGGGTCCCCCCCTGGATCCTCGGTGCCGGTCCTCGGTCCCTCCTCCGGCTCCATGTCGGTCGCCTCTGGGCCCCCCTGCTCCGGCTGGGCGTCGGACGGCGCCTTCGCCGGCTCCGGCTGCGCCTCCGCCTGCCGCGGCTTCCCTCTTCTGCCTGCCTGCACCGGTGTTCCCTCCTGCTCCCTCCGTGTCCCCTCCGTCACTCCCTCGTCCCGTTCCCTTGGCCCCTGGGTGGTCCCCTCCTGCTCCCTTCTCCCTCTCCCCTGCGGCCCCTCCGGCCGCTGCCCGTCGCCCGCCTGGGCTCCCTCGGGCTCCCCTTTTTCCGCCTCCCTTTCCTTTGGTCCCACCTGTTTCTGCTCCTCGTCCCTTTGTTCCTCCTCCGTTCACTCCTGGCCCTTTTGTTCCGCCTTTCTCCCCTTCTGTGTCTCCCTTCTTGGTTTGTCTGTCTGCGTTCCCCGTCCTTTGTCAGGTCCTGTCTTTCTTCTCGTCTTTGTTCCTGTTTTGTGTCTCTGTCCTGTTTCCCTGGTCTCGTTGATGGTTTTGTTCTTGTCTTCCAGGTCCTGTTCCCCGGTCCCGTCCGTCGCCTCCTCTCGGGCGCGCCCGGTGTGCGCGCCTTTGGGGGGGGGTTATGTCACGCCCCGCTCTGTCCGCTCCCGATGTGTGCCACGCCCACCTCATTACCTCGTGTTCAGCCCTAATTGTGATTGCCTGTGATCTGTTAAGTCTAGCTTGTCTTGTGTATTTAGTCCTCGTCTGAGTCAGTCTTCCCCAGACTTGTCATTGTATTGTCTCGATGTCCGTGCCTGTCAGCCACCCTATCCCCATTAAACCCAGTTTGTCCGACTTCTCGGCTCAGCTCGCCTGCTTTCCTGCTCGCCCGCCCGCCAGTCGTGACACTATGTCACAGTGGGCCTCCGTTTATAGTGGGGTACCGCAGGGTTCAATTTTAGGACCACTATTGTTCCTAATTTACATTAATGATATTGACACGAATACATACAGTAAACTGGTTAAATTTGCAGACGACACTAAGGTGGGCGGGGTAGCAGATACTAATCTAGCAGCAGAGAGGCTCCAACGGGATCTGGATTTAATTAGCGAATGGGCTGATACTTGGCAGATGAAATTTAACACAGATAAATGTAAGGTAATCCATGCAGGGAGCAGAAATATACAGTACAGATATTTTATGGGTTCCACTGAAATAAAGGTAGCTGATTACAAGAAAGATCTCGGTATGTATGTTGATGCTTCCATGTCCCACTCTCGCCAATGTGGGGAAGCAATAAAAAAGGCGAACAGAATGTTGGGTTATATCTCTAGATGTGTGGAGTTTAAGTCAAGGGAGGTGATGTTACACTTATATAATTCCTTGGTAAGACCCCACCTAGAATACTGTGTGCAGGTTTGGTCACCATACCTCAAGAAGGACATTGCTGCCTTAGAAAAGGTGCAACAAAGAGCTACGAGAATGATTCCTGGTCTTAGAGGAATGTCTTACGAGGAGAGGTTAGCGGAACTGAATCTGTTCAGCCTTGAGCAAAGGAGACTAAGGGGGGATATGATTCAGGTCTATAAGATTCTAACGGGTCTGGATGCCGTTCAGCCAAATGACTATTTCAATATTAGTCTAAATACTAGAACTCGTGGCCATAAGTGGAAATTAGCGGGAGAACATTTTAAAACAAATTTGAGGAAGCACTTCTTTACACAGCGTGTAGTCAGAGTATGGAATAGTCTTCCTGCTATTGTAGTGGAAGCTAAAACCATGGGTTCCTTTAAATCAGAGCTAGATAAGATTTTAACAACTCTGAGCTATTAGCTAAGTTCTCCCCAAACGAGCTTGATGGGCCGAATGGCCTCCTCTCGTTTGTAAATTTCTTATGTTCTTATAGGGGAGGTCGTTGATGGTACGACGAAGCATTATGGATATGCTTTAGCGCTTTGCCAGCGGTATGGAGCCGCTATGTTACTGCAGGGGCGTTATGGAGACGCCAAGCGCTTTTATAGGGGAGGTCGTTGATGGTACGACGAAGCATTATGGATATGCTTTAGCGCTTTGCCAGCGGTATGGAGCCGCTATGTTACTGCAGGGGCGTTATGGAGACGCCAAGTGCTTTTATAGGGGAGGTCGTTGTTGGTACGACGAAGCATTATGGATATGCTTTAGCGCTTTGCCAGCGGTATGGAGCCGCTAAGATGACGAGGCAAGCATCGAGGAGACGACGATGATCGATGACAATATAGGTAAGACATAACATTTCCGAAAGGGTATTGTTTAAACCACCACCAACGGCTATCTGAGAGATACTTACATCCGCTGCAGCGATGATTTGCTGAGCCTCGAGGATCATGGATGTATCAGCACGGACATATGATGCAAAGGCAGAGGAGGACCATCGTCCTAGGAGTTTCAATATTGATGCCGGAACTCCTTGATGTGATGCAGCAGATGCCGCTCCAATCCGAAAGGAGTGCCCAGAATAATGAGAGTGAGGGAGTCCACAAATAAATAAGAGGGTCTTTAAATGAGAGGTGATGGGTGTGCCGTTAGGAGTTATGAAGAGAGAGATTGAGGGAGTTAAACGAGGTCTTAGACGAAGATACTTTATCATGGAGTCAAAAGGACAATATGAAGTCTTGTTGCATGCAATGTAGAGTGTAGAGCCAGCACCACCCGAATTTGATTTAGTACTGCTTAGAAAGACAGAAAAGAATGAGGCTGAAAAAGAAATATCAGAGATGCGAAGAGTACGATTAGGGAGAGATTTGACGTAGGTGAATTCCCCGGGTCGCATAAGACCATAAAAAGCAAGAAGAAAAACAGCTTCTAGCAGAGTGTCAGTGAAGAGTGAAAAACATCCATGACGAAGAACGGTGATCATAGATTTAAAAATACCCAAAGTGATAGGAAGTCTTTTATCAATGGGAGTGGGAGAAGATTTCTTAAAGCCTCTTAGTAAGAGATGAACAGAGGGGTTCGAAAACAGACTGGGTAAGGAAGGGTTGGAGCAGCGGGCGTGGAATTGAATACCTGCCACCAAACCGTGAATTGACACCGGACTAAGGCATTTGTGCTCAAAAGAGTAAGTAAGAAAGGTGCAAACAACAGATGAGGAAAGAGGGAGTGCGGGTAGGCCAAAGGTGCGGCAGAAAGAAGTGAAAGCCTTCCAGGCGGAGTCGTAAGATTTTAGGGTAGAAGCAGAAAGACCTAATCTGATGTACCTAGTGGTTGAGTTCAGTAGGTGAATGTATTGCGGGTTTAACTCTATGGAGGGCACCAGGGGCCCCTTGCATGGGGGGGCATTTCTTCCCTCTTTGGAATAATTACCTTATAACTTCAGATATAAAAGTCACAGACACATGCCTGATACCTAAAATCAGAGTTGATCCCTTTACAATTGATTGTAGGAAGTTCAATAACGAAATGAATAACCTGTGTATAATTTATGGACATGCGAATATAACAAAAACAGCTGGAAAAATACAAAAACCTGTCTTTGTGTCTTGGATTTTTGTAAATATTTCAAAAACTACATGATGGAATATGTCCAATTTTAAAAATCTGGTTCCCAAACTTGTTTTCTACATGTGTGCCCAATTTCATATCATTTGATGCAGCCCAACAGGTTTTACGGAGGAAAGAGCAAATGGTGCAACTGGGAGCCTTTCCTATCCAAAACCTAACCTAAACTAATCTGAAACTTATCCAAAATGGCAATAGTGTAACTAGCAGTGTTTTTTGGGGTAGCAACTTTCTTTCTAAATGCATTACCACTTATAGGTCATAAGTAACAATTTGTCACACATCATCACCACACATTTGTAGGAAAATCTATATTTTATTCACACGACTTGTGCCAAACTTATCCAAAACCTATCCAAACTGGCCACAGTGTAACTAGCAGTGTTTTTTGGGGTAGCGTCTTTCTTTCTAAATGCATTACCACTTATGGGTCATAAGTAACATTTTGTCACACAAAATCACCACACATTTGTAGGAAAATCTATATTTTATTCACACGACTTGTGCCAAACCTATCCAAAACCTATCCAAAATGGCCGCAGTGTAACTAGCAGTGTTTTGGGATAGCGTCTTTCTTTCTAAATGCATTACCACTTATGGGTCATAAGAAACATTTTGTTTCTAACCCTAACCCTGCATAACTGTGCCCAAACAAAGCCCGACAAGTGCCCCGCATAACTGTGCCCAAACAAAGCCCGACAAGTGCCCCGCATAACTTTGCCCAAACAAAGCCCGACAAGTGCCCCGCATAACTTTGCCCAAACAAAGCCCCGCGTAACTTTGCCCAAGTGAAAGCCAAAAGCGCTGCATTACTTTGCACACTTCAAAGCTTGACAAAGGCGATGCGGAACTTTTCCCAATGTACCACAATACAAGTGTTACCAAAGCAAATGTTAATTGTAATTTACTGAATCACGGAATTATAAAAATCTATAGAATAAAAGAGTAAACTGTAAATAAATGTACTTATGTCGAGCGTTGTGTCCCCCACAAACGGCTCTTGTTAAAGCTTAAAGCTGCAGGAATTTTAGGAACTGTGGCAGCTTGGATCAAAAACTGGCTAACTGATAGGAAGCAGAGAGTAGTTATTAGAGGCACTATGTCACAGTGGGCCTCCGTTTATAGTGGGGTACCGCAGGGTTCAATTTTAGGACCACTATTGTTCCTAATTTACATTAATGATATTGACACGAATACATATAGTAAACTGGTTAAATTTGCAGACGACACTAAGGTGGGCGGGGTAGCAGATACTAATCTAGCAGCAGAGAGGCTTCAACGGGATCTGGATTTAATTAGCGAATGGGCTGATACTTGGCAGATGAAATTTAACACAGATAAATGTAAGGTAATCCATGCAGGGAGCAGAAATATACAGTACAGATATTTTATGGGTTCCACTGAAATAAAGGTAGCTGATTACGAGAAAGATCTCGGTATGTATGTTGATGCTTCCATGTCCCACTCTCGCCAATGTGGGGAAGCAATAAAAAAGGCGAACAGAATGTTGGGTTATATCTCTAGATGTGTGGAGTTTAAGTCAAGGGAGGTGATGTTACACTTATATAATTCCTTGGTAAGACCCCACCTAGAATACTGTGTGCAGGTTTGGTCACCATACCTCAAGAAGGACATTGCTGCCTTAGAAAAGGTGCAACGAAGAGCTACAAGAATGATTCCAGGTCTTAGAGGAATGTCTTACGAGGAGAGGTTAGCGGAACTGAATCTGTTCAGCCTTGAGCAAAGGAGACTAAGGGGGGATATGATTCAGGTCTATAAGATTCTAACGGGTCTGGATGCTGTTCAGCCAAATGACTATTTCAATATTAGTCTAAATACTAGAACTCGTGGCCATAAGTGGAAATTAGCGGGAGAACATTTTAAAACAAATTTGAGGAAGCACTTCTTTACACAGCGTGTAGTCAGAGTATGGAATAGTCTTCCTGCTATTGTAGTGGAAGCTAAAACCATGGGTTCCTTTAAATCAGAGCTAGATAAGATTTTAACAACTCTGAGATATTAGCTAAGTTCTCCCCAAACGAGCTTGATGGGCCGAATGGCCTCCTCTCGTTTGTAAATTTCTTATGTTCTTATGTTCTTATGTTCTCTCCGCGCAAAAAAGCGTCCTCCTCCATCGAATCAATGGATAAAAGCGACACTTTCTTCCCCCGAACCACTCTTCAAAATCATCTTCTGTGCTTTCTCAACAGTGAAAGTCATCCGAGCCATTTTTCTTCAGTCAAAAAAGTTGTTGTCCGAAAATAACTGGGTAAACTCACGGAGACTACGTGCGTAATGCGTAATCGAGACACTCCCACAAATACTGCACCTGCAGATAATAAGTTGCGCATTCATGTCCCCAGCGCGAAAAACAATGCCCAATCAGCACATCCCATACCATTTTGCAAACCTTAGACACACCTCTATTGGATGAAGCAAATGACACTGTAATTTGATGTTCATGTAAAAAGTTTATTATGGTGAAACATAACCATGGGCAAAGGTTCAGTGCGTAAAAAATAATGTGCTAGCAGGGAAGCAGAGCATATATCTGAAAAAATACTTGACAATGAAGGATTACAGTGATTGATTTATGTACATAAGAGATCAAGCTTTCAAACGAGGGTAACTTTGTCATTTTATTCATTGGTTTTCTTCTAAAACTCCGAAGATAATAAACATTGCACGAATGTACAGAATGCCGACTGACATTTTTCCGCGATGAGTGAGCAAGCTATTTCAGAGCATTACAGTCATATTTATGGAAAAATGCGTGTTTTGTCTTAATACTGTGACGGTTTATGAATTATTGGCCGTGAAAGAAATAGTTTGAAGTGCTTAGTTTTCATTTTATTAACACTTATATTTTACTTCCTGACACTCGACCCGTTTAAAGATGGCTACCATGGTCATTTTATTTTTACTTGTTACAAAAAAACCATGGCACAAAAATTGCGCAACTTTCTACAGATATTATCTGAAAGGTTTTTTGTAGTGTAACAAGCCATTTTTGGTTGATTTGATACATTTGTTTCTTTTATTGAACGTCATTTTTTTTTGTTATTGAAAATTTGGACGTATGCGTCCGAACCACTAGGCGGCGACAATGAAAGAGTTAAAGTAGTATGAGGTCTGAAAGAGAGGGGCATGAATCTGGAAGGGTGTTGGCGCCTGGGCACAACCGACGGAATTCCTGAAAACGGAAACGTGACAGGGAGTCAGCTATTTGATTCTTAAAACCCGGAATGTATTCGGCCGTAAGAATAAAGTTATGCGAGAGTGAGAGCCAAGTAAGGCGTCGTACAAGGGGCATAAAGGAGATGACCTTAGAGCAACCCTTATTAATTATGTAAACAACAGCTTCATTATCGCACAACACTTTTATCCTCCTACGGGACCATTCTTTTCCCCATATAGCACAAGCGACTACAATGGGATACAGTTCATGGATGGCAGAGGACGCGGGCATGGGATATAAAGTTACAAAATCTGCGGGCCAACGTGACGCGAACCAGGAGCCTCGATAATAACAGCCGAAACCGACAGAGGGTGCGGCGTCCGTGTAAAAACATAGAGAGTGAGATGTATCTGTAATTTTGTTGTAAAAAAACGAAATGCCATTCCAGTGATCGAGAAACGCGATCCAGAATTTAAGGTCAGAAAGACAACCGTCGTTTAAAATACGTATGTCGTGCAACTCGGAAACCGATTTAGCCAGATCGAGCAGACGCGATATAAACGAGCGACCCTGCGGGATGATGCGCATGGCGAAGTTTAAATGCCCCAAAAGGGAAAGCAATTCGCGCTTGGAGACCGAGGAAGAGTGCAGGAATGAGTGGCAGATTTCGCGAATGCGGTTCAATTTGTCTAGCGGTAGAGAAGCTTTCATTTCAATGCTGTCAAGCACGATACCCAAAAATTCCAGGGAAGTGAGCGGACCGATGGTTTTTTCCTCCGATAAGGGGATGCCTAATTCGGAAAACGTAAGTTTTAATTTGGACAGTGAGGTGCCGGGTTTTGAGGAAGGTGGATCGATCACAAGAAAATCATCGAGGAGATGCAGGACAAACGTGATCTGTGCTTTATTCAGCAAGATCCAGGATAAGGCAGAAGCCAGACAATTAAATATAGACGGGCTGCTTCGACAACCGAAAACGAGCCGGACCGCAAAATAGAAACGAGATTGCCATTTAACACCAAACAAGGGCCATTGGGAAGGATGGATTGGAATTATTTTAAAAGCATCCGAAATATCGGCCTTAGCGAGCGAAAAGCCTTTACCCGCTAACATAATCAAGTCTATTGCGTCGTCAACCGAAGCATAATAAAGCGAAAAGGGGAGAGGAGGAATGAGGCTATTAACACTTGCGCATGAACCGGAGCGAGGGCTAGACATGTCAAAAATCAAGCGCTTTTTCCCTGAGTATTTCCGAGTGGCTACACCGATAGGGCTTGTGCGAAAAGTAGAAAAAGGGGGAGAAACGAAGGGGCCGATCAAATAACCTTTATTAACTTCCCTATTAAGAAGAGAGGAAACTGTTTCAGGGTCTTGCATGGCAGACTGAAGATTTCGCGCAACGACAATTTTGGACAGATCAGCAATAACGCCCACCTTAAAGCCTTGAGTTAAACCTGTGAGTAAATAATCCACAAAAACAAAATCAGGGTGAGAGGACAGAGCAGAGGAAAGAGCTTGGACGTGGACAGGAGTAGAAGGATGAATTTTTAGAAGGTCTTTGAATTTGAATTGCTCTTCCCTCCCCGCGAAGGACGGAAACGCGATGGGCGGCGAGGGCAGACCATTTTTGGATGAGGGTCCTGGCACAAACTACAAACATGCAAAAAATGACAGTTACCCCATGAACACACTCCTTCATTAAAATTATTACAAATAGGCATGTCCTTGAAATAAATGACCTCACGCCCTTTCTTGTCGGTAGCTAAATTTGCGTATGAGGTGGATGAAGGGAATGTCGTGGGTTGGAGAAGACCAGAACTCGTGGCGGCAGTCGCGGAGGTGAGGGCAGATTTTGGGCAAAGTTCCGGTGAATGACCCTGATTACGGCAAAGCGAACACAGGATAGCTTTATGTCCACCAAAATGTTGGACAAGAAGGTCGGAGTCTAGGCACGACCAGTCAATACGAGTGTTCGACAATTGAATAAGCAAAGCCGCTTTAGCTGAAAACGATTTGTGATATTCGTAAAATAGGGAGCCCCCATATCGCAAATTCAAGTCACAAATCAAAGACAGATAAGTGTCCAGTTCCTTTCGTCGATCCGGGAACACAGAGCAAATAACATCTCTATAGATGCCGAAGGCGACGACGAATTCGGAGATGGACAGATTACGGTGAAGCCGGGGATCCGAAGCTTTAAGTAACACGGAAACGTCGCCGCAATCCACAACACGCCTGTCGCACTCGGGCGAAGGTAAAAGCAAAGAAACCAAATTAACGTCTTTACCTTGGAGGATGCGAGATTGCATACGGGACGGGACGGCGGCGGAGGATGATATGAATGGTCTACCAGAGGGTGCAGCCGGGACAGCGGTGGCCAGGGAGAACCTCACAGACGCCGGAGGGGCCACTGGAATGGCGGAGCCGACAGGCGGAATGGGCACCGGACGGGCAGGCACATGCAATAAGGTTTCCAAGGCGCGCAGGCGATCACCGAAGGACTCCATGGTGCGGGTCAGAGAAGAGATCGCAGAATGCACTTGCGAAGCCAAGGCGTCGGAGTCAGCAGGACGGGAGCGCTTCGGGCAAGAGGAGCGAATCCGGGCGGCAGACCTCTTGCATCCACAAGACTGTCGAGCAGGGGGGTCCAGAGGAGCGGGCAGCCTAGCGGGCGAAGAGGACGCAGACGGCGAAGGGACAGCGGGCGCCGGCGGAGAGGAGACGGCCGGTGCGAGCACGGCCGAGGAGGATCCGGGCACCCCTGGGAGGTGAAGGGCTATTTGCAAGATCTCCGAGCGGGAGAGATCGGGAGCGACAGGAATCCCCTCGTCCTCCACAAAACTCCGGAGATGCTGGTCGGACCATAGACAGATGTCCCGACTCGGAGACAGTTGAGATAGCCGCACGCTTCTCCGCAAGGGATGGGAGGCGCCAAAACCTTCACCGAGAGCAGGTGAAGGAGAAACGAAATCCCCAAAAGGGGGCCGACCGTCGGAGTCAGACATGACCCAGACAGGGAGGAGCCTAGACAGCGGAACACGGAGCAAATCAGCGAACCGAATAGCTGTAACGGCAAAGAAGTGGGTTAGACTTATTCTTTATATAGAACTTGGACCGCTGTGATTGGACATGACGACGTCCATAAGGTCTCCTTGTTTGAACTTTCGTTTTCACTTTCATTATATAAAAAGCAGAAAGGGTGTCGATGCTGAATAAACACGCGTGTATATATAGTTCTTATGCAATAATTTACTGTAATAATAATTTACAAATTTCTCTCTCAGATAATCAAGAATCTTGGTCTTAATTGACATAGTGAGCTCTGTGTCTTCTGGCTGGTGAGCCAAGATGCTGGTTTGAAAAAGGTGTAGCACTGGCTTAACATAGGAGACTGTAACATAGGACTGAGCTGAGAGTGCATCTGTAAATTCCAGGAGGGGTCGAATAGCTTTATCAGTTGACTCTAGTACATCTATGTCCTGCCAGGTAAGTGCCAGATGTCTGGTTTTTTTGTCAGATGAGAGAACTTGGGTGATGGCTCTCTATTGTTCCAACACTCCCTGTATCATTGCTGCCCTTGACCCCCATCTTGTAGGGGATTCTGTTATGAGCTGATGGGAAGGCAGATTAAGTTCTTTCTGTGTTGCAGTCAAATCCCTTCTTTTTTTCCAGCTGAAAGAAAAACATGCAACAATTCTTTTGCATACACCAATTGCCCGTTCAATGTGGGGGTCCCTCATGCTTCTCTCTAAAACCAAACACAAATTACAGTCTTATTAATTATTTACGTTATTATTAATTATTTAATACTATTTCTCATACTTATTTACGTTTATTTACTATTTCTTAGCATATTTATTATTAAATTTTTATTTCTCATACGTGCACACACACACTTTACATTTATTATCCCAAATTTCTTATATTTATTACATGTTATTATTTATTTTCAAACATTTCTCATACACACACGCACTAGTGATGGGCATTTCGGCTCTTTTTAGTGAGCCGGATAATTTTGCCCAGCTCACTAAGAATCGTCTCTTTCGGCTCCCAATTCTTCATTTTCCCACTCCAGCCTTTTATAATTCAGCAGTGTTTTTACCCATGATTAGATGTTTGCACTTAGTGTTTCGCTACACACACTACACAGACATCGGTTCCAAAAAATGGGAATCGGCTCCCGCCGTTCACTAAAAAGAGCCGGCTCAAAGAACATTTCGTTTGTTACAGACACATTACTAGCACGCACACGCACGCCATACCAATCGCCAGATTCAGCCGATGACCAAAGCACTGCAGTCTCTTCCATTTTTTCAGATCAACGGCTTTAATCACATTTGCAGCGTTATCTGTGGTAATGCACACTTGTCGCGCGTCGTCTAATTTCCACGATTTAAGCGCATCTTTGAGCCCCAGCGCAATCATTTCTCCGGTATGGTCATCTGGTGCAAATCCTGTCTGAAGACAAACGCTCCTTATCTCCCAGTTTTCAATAAAATGAACCGTTAGGCTCATGTATGTGTAACCGGTCTAGTTACTGCTCCTTACCGTGCAGTGAAACCGACCAGTCAATGGTCATAAAGATAAACATTAAACCAGTTTTAGTGCTTTCCTTGCGTTGTGTTTCTTGGTTCTTTGGTAGTGTGTAGGTGTGGAGGAAAAGATGAGTCACTTCAACTGGAGGTACTGGAAGTCTGCCGTCCCTTTATTGATAGGTCGACTTGATGGATTTATCAGAATTAAAATTCCCGGACAACTTAGCTCTCCTACCCACCTACAATATAAATCCACAAGACACGTGCATTCCATTAATTTCCACCAATATCCCTTAATTAATCTGTGAGCTATTTGGAAGCTCGCGCCCACGCTCTTACCTCTTCCCTCGAACAGAGCAGAAGTGAGAGTAAAAAGGCGTGAGCGGCTAATATAGGAGAAACAGCCTGACTGGAATTGTAGTTCCAACCATCTGATTAGTCCGTAAATTAAGCACAAAATAAACTATAAAAGAATTTTTGTGAAATTATATAAATACCAAATACAACACGTTACATTCACCCCTCTAGAATTTACACAAAAATTCCACATACGGCGGAAAGGAAAACAGCACCAGCCACGAGCCATACTAAAACATAGCAGCCCAGCGAACCAACCACCCACGAAACAGGGTCATGGAGCCGTAAGGTATGCCCGGCGCCAAGCAGAACCTTAAAGAACTCCTATAGGATACCAGTAGTGCCCAATACACTACATAGACTCTGGCTAGATGCACTACTCCACAGGGACAACACACCAAACAGGAAGCATGAATAAACGAAAGAAAAAGAAAAAGGGAGAGAAAAGAAAGAGAAAAAAAAAATAGATATACCTATATCCAGTACACACGTTACACCAACGTTTCCAACTGACCCATCGACTCAATAAACCGTCGCACTGGCTTAATAACCCTTCCAAAATGGGAAACACGACCCATGGTGCTCACATCCGAAGTACCAGCTCCTTCTAGAGGATGCGAAGGAACGACTCTCTCCCTTAACCGAGAGTCAACAGCACTCACCACCATGGAGTCAGCGATAGAAGCTGAGTCTACAGTAGGAGGCAAACTAGATACATTGGGGAGGCCAGAGACCCCTGCGGAAGTGTAGTCATCAGTGAAGATTGCTAGGTCGGTTAGAGAATCCGCACAAATCGATCCCAGAACTGGCACATTGCTATCTGCCTCCGATGCAACATCGCTCTCTGCAACTGAAAGTGAGTCACTATGCGCAACCCTCCCGCTCAAGGCAGCCCCCACCCCTGAGTGATACTCAGGCAAAGGCAAAAAGTTAGCCTGAAGCAGCAGGTTGCGATGGACCACCCTCACATTGCCATGTCTGTCACTGACTCTGTAAATGTGCAGTGTCGGGTTCGAGTCAGACTAATATAAAGCCAGACTGATATAATTCATTAGTATTACTTTCCTACAAAAAAATAATACTAATGAATTATATCAGTCTGGCTTTAGACCAAACCATAGCACAGAAACTGCTCTAGTCAAAGTAATGAATGATTTACTTATGGCTTCTGACCGTGGCTTGATATCGCTGTTGGTATTACTAGATTTAACTGCAGCATTTGATACTGTGGACCATAATATCCTCTTGGACCGGTTAGAAGGTGTAGTTGGCATTACAGGGACAGCACTCTCTTGGTTCCGCTCATATTTAACTGATCGCTATCAGTATGCACATGTGAACAACGAATCATCCAAGGCCACCAAAGTCACATACGGTGTCCCACAGGGATCAGTACTGGGCCCACTACTGTTTACACTATACATGCTACCGCTTGGTAACATTATTAGAAAACATGGTGTTGGGTTTCATTGTTATGCAGATGATACACAGTTATATATATCTGTTAACCCTGATGATACATCACTCCTATCTCGGTTAGAAGATTGTCTGTTAGATATTCGGTGCTGGATGGCAAAAAATTTTCTAATGTTAAACACAGAAAAAACAGAAGTACTGGTGATTGGTCCCAAGGCTGCAAGAAATAAGTTTCACCACCTCAGCATTAGTGGCCTTCCTACACAACCTAACACAGTGGTTAGAAATCTTGGTCTTCTAGTAGATTCAGATCTATGTTTTGATGCTCACATAAGAAGTATAACTAGAACTGCGTTTTATCATCTACGAAACATAGCCAAGCTTCGTAAGATGCTCTCACTTCGTGATGCAGAAAAATTAATACATGCCTTCGTAACTACCAGACTAGACTACTGTAATGCCCTCCTTTCTGGTTGCCCGTCTGGTTCCTTAAATAAACTTCAGCTGGTACAAAATGCAGCAGCCAGGGTTCTCACTAACACTAAAAAATTTGATCACATCACACCAGTCTTATCCTCCCTTCATTGGTTACCAGTTAAGTCTCGGATTGACTATAAAATACTGCTGTTAACCTATAAAGCACTGAATGGCCTTGCACCAGACTACCTTAATAATCTGCTGACCACATACAATCCCCCACGCTTGCTTCGATCTCAAGGTGCGGGATATCTGTTAGTACCTAGGGTAGAAAGATCTACGGCAGGCTGCAGAGCTTTCTCCTATAGAGCTCCTCAGCTGTGGAACGGTCTTCCACCGGATGTGCGGGTTTCAGGCTCACTTTCAATGTTCAAGTCTAGACTAAAAACACACCTTTTTAGTTTAGCTTATAGGGACACTAGTTCTAGCTAGCTTCTCACTCCCAGTTAAACCTATAGTGTGAGGTGTAGAGCTGGGTGGGGATCGGTGCCATTGGCTTTGGATAAACTGAATTGACAGTGCTGTCACTCTAGCTTCACAATTGCTTGTGGGATTGGAGTGCTGACATTTCAGGGACTCCCCATGCCTGCATTCCCACCTGCCTCTCCCTCCTACTTATGCTGCCATAGCCATATCTGCCGGAGCATTGCACTTCATATTGCACTCATCTAACTTTTAGCACTGCCTATAGTCTCCCTTACTTTGACTAATTGCATTTATTTCCACCACCTTCTCCTGGGTGGTGCTACCTGGAGCCTTCAATCTATCAAGATGTCCAGCACACCCTGCAACATGTGACGTCGCCACTGCCAATGACGACCGTGCATCCAGCTCGCCGTTCTGCCAGTGTCATCTTCCTTGTACGACCCGCTCCCTGCCTTCTGGCTGCCTGGCGATTGGAGGAAGTGTTGGCACCGGCTTGTCATCTCCCCCCTACTCTGCGTTTGTGTTTCTGACTACACTGTATTTGACTCTCCCTGCCGGCCCCTGGAGGATGGGCTCCCCCTTTGAGTCTGGTCCCTCCCAAGGTTTCTTCCTTCTAGGGAGTTTTTCCTTGCCACTGTCGCCTATGGCTTACTCACTGGGGGCTTTGGGTGGGGATGCTGTAAAGCGCTTTGGGACAATGTAATGTTGTGATAATGCGCTATACAAAAATAAATTTGTTGTTGTTGTTGTTGAGTCAACCACTGTGTACAGTGTGGACTCCCATCTGTCAGCTAATTTACGTTTGCCACGTACCCCCTTGTTAGCCACCAACACTGTATCACCCACTGACAGAGCACAACCCCTGGCCCTCTTATTATATTGGCCAGCCTGGTGTCTCTGCTCAGTAGATGAATGCTTCTGGGCAACAAACATTGCTGAGTGAAGACCCTCCTTCAGAGAATTAACATACGAATCATAATCACACACTGTCTTATCACACAGTACCTTCTGGAAAAGGAGATCAATTGACAGTCTAGGGATCCGACCGAACATCAAATAAAACGGTGCAAAACCTGTCGTCTCGTGTGTGGTACAGTTGTACACAAATGTCATAGTCTGCACCATCTGAGGCCATTTGTGCTTCGCATCCGGGGCCAATGATCTCAACATGTTCCCCAAAGTCCGGTTGAACTGCTCCATTCCACCATTACCCATGGGATGATAGGGAGTGGTCCGAGACTTTGTAATCCCAGCCATTTCCATAAGTTCCGCAAGGAGCTCGCTCTCGAAACTAGCACCCTGATCGGAATGCAACCGCAGGGGAAAGCCATATACACAGAAAAAGCTGTCCCACAGCTTCTTCGCTACTGTCTTAGCCGTCTGGTCCCGGCAAGGGAAAGCATGTGCTAGCTTTGTAAAGTGATCCGTGATCACCAGCACATCTACTGACCTGTCCTTATGCTCTGCCGACCAAAAGTCGATACAGACCAGCTCGAGCGGAGCAGAGGTCGTAATGCTTTCCAGGGGAGCTCTTGCACAAGGCTCAGGGGTCTTGCTGACCAAAAAATATCTACTGCACGTCTTCACGTAGTCACTGATAGTCCTCTCCATATTGTTCCAAAAGAACCGTTGACGGGCGAGGGCCAGTGTTCTCGGCAACCCCTGGTGGCCTGCATTGTCATGAATACTGGCCAACACCTCCGGTCTCAATGCCGCTGGCACCAGAAACTGAAACCGCTTATCCTTGGTTACTGGGTCCCTACTGATACGGTACAATGTCCCCTGAAGCAGCCTAAGCTTATCCCACTGTTTCAGGATCTGCAGCGTCCGAACAGCTTCTTTGGAGCGTTCCCGCCTCGAGGGCCTCCGTTTTCGTGCTATAAAATGAATCACCCTGCCCAGGACTGGATCGTTGCGTTGCTGGGACTGCAACTCAGCCAGCGGCAAGGGAGAAGGCATCTCACTCCCCGAGGGGATGACGTCCGCAAGACGATCAGCTATTGCGACGGCACGTTGGGTGGAAACTCCATCCAGACTGCTGTGCACAGACAGCACTGTCAAAACCTCTTCCTCCGACAGGAATCCCCCATGGGTACCTGACGCGCATAACGACTGCGGCATGCATGTGAGGCGAAAAGCGTCCTGAACCTGGTCAGTGTGCATATTCCACGACCGATCAAGGAGCCTACCATAAGTCTCCAATAACAACCATTGGGACAAGGGCCGCACGAACGGGTCCCTACTGAGGGCATCCACCACCACATTCTGTCTACCAGGAATGTACTTGATGTCAAACGAGTATGGGGCTAATTTCGCTACCCACCGTTGCTCACAGGCATCTAGTCTCGGCTTTGTCAAAATATAAGACAACGGATTATTGTCAGTCCAGACTGTGAACTTGTGACCTTTAAGCCAATGGCTGAATTTGTCACATACCGCCCACTTCAATGCCAAAAATTCCAAGCGATGAGCTGGATAATTAGCTTGACTACGCGTAAGGGTCTTACTTGCAAAAGCTACCGGTCTAGCCTTCTCCTCTCCTTCCAGCACCTGTGACAGCACAGCTCCTAACCCATCAAGGGAAGCATCAGTTGATAAGATGAACGGACGACTGAAATCAGGGTGCATCAATACAACACTATGAATCAGAGCTTGCTTTAAGTCCTGGAAGGCCTTATCACAAGCTGGTGTCCAATCCTGAGGAGTAAGCACGCAGATGGTACCTGGCTGCTTCCGTCCTCTGGCTCCTTTGGTAACACGCTTCTGACCAGCTGTCAGGTCGAAAAGTGGTCTGCCCAGGGAAGAGCAACCAGGAATAAAATGCTGGTAAAACATGACCATACCCAAAAAGGAGCGAACCTTTCGTGGAGAAGGAGTGCAACCATCCGTATCCATCAAATTCTCCTTTTGGAAGTCTGCAATGACCTGCACTTTGTCCTGATCAACAAACACACCATCTGCACTCACCAAATGGCCTAAGAAACGCACTGATCGCCGCAAAAAGTGGCATTTTTTTGCGACAGCTTTAAATTGTGGGCCTGTAAGCGAGAAAACACCATCTCCAAACGCTCTAAAGCCACCTGCTCTGACGGTGCAAAAACAAGGAGGTCGTCCAAATAACAAAGGAGACTAGAGAAGTTAAGATCTCCAAAGATACTAAGCATCACCCACATAAAGGAGGCTGGACTGTTACAAAGGCCTTGCGGCAAACGATTATACTCATATAAGCCCAAAGGTGTAGTAAAGGCGGTATAATGTCTGTCTGACTCATGCAGAGGGATGTTATAAAATCCCAACGTTAGATTCATAGTGCTAAAGAAGCAATTACCTCCAAGGGCCGCAAGACAATCGGCCTGATGGGGCAATGGATGAGCATTCAGCATGCGGAAGTCTGTGCAGATGCGTAAACCCCCATCTTTCTTCCATACCATCACCAAGGGAGAAGCATACTCACTTAATGATTTTGAGATTATATTTTTCATCTCCATTTCTGATAAAACTTCTCGCAGCTTGTGGTAATGAGCAGGCGGCATATGAGAGTAGGGCAACCTAACAAAACCCTTTGCCTCACCACAATCCAACTTCCCTCTGGAAAACACATCCTCATAGGAAAGGATGAGGTTGGCCAGGTTCTGCCTCCACTCCTCCGTCACAGCACACCCCTCAATGTCTATGTCACCTAACCCAGAATCTTTCAGTGCCTGCACTAGGTCAGGGACAGCATAAGATGTGGTGATACCCTTAGAAAGTGGTGCCTGCTCACACAGACCTTGTGTAATCGTCAAATCTTCCAAAGCGAGACAAGGAAACACGTCTGCTAATTTAGCATTACGGCGCAAAGTAACCGAGTTCTGGGAAGCATTCAAAACCTTAATCGGAATCCAGCGATCCCCCCACAATGGTGTAATCACGCGACCCACTATGATGTTCCTGGGTGCTGCCCTAGAAAACGACGGCTCTACTACCACTGTGCTCCCTACTGACAAAGGGGCATCCTGCGGCAATTTCCCCCACACTATGTACTCCTGCCGAGGGAGTAAGGTAACTGCCCGTTTCAGCTTCACTGTACCAACCTTGTTAGGCGTTTCAGGGCCCGACCAGCGGGAAACACAACTACGGAGCTGCAGAAATTGCTCACCCTCTTGATTATCCGCATTAGCCGAGATCAGTTGCCAGTACTTCTCCGAAGACTTAATTGCCTGAAGGATAGGCCTAATAACATTGCTGCCAATGATGAAATCATCCTTCTGGCCAGGTACAACTAGGGTCGGTACTGAGAATTTCAGACCATAAATTTCAATGTCCAACTCATAAACGCACTTTGGTTTGGTTGTCCGTCCACCACAGCCCATAAGGACAACATGGTCAGGCACCGGCTGAGGGTGTAACACCAGTCCTGCTGATAAAAGGCTAGATTCTGCATGTTCACTAAGAGTGCATGCCATACTCCCTGAATCAAGCATACCTCTAACTGTGGATCTGCCACCAACTGACACTGGGGTATAAAACAACTCACTAACTCCTTCCAACTGCTGTGATCCAACCAAAATAACCGTTTCCCCTTTAGCCGACCTGCAGGGAAGCTCTTCGAAAGCTGTCTGTAAATTAACTGTTGCAAGGGGATCCACTGCCTCGCCCATACCACCCCTCACCTGACATGGGCTCACTAGTTTAAAGGAGTCCCCGGAGAGTGATAGGCTACTGCTGTGGAAGAAAGGGGAGAATTCTGCGGGCAATGAACCCTGAAGTGACCAGGCTTGAAACATTGACGACATAATTTGTCACTCCTACAGTGTGCATACGTAGTGTGGTCTTGAGCAGCACACACTCTGCACGACCCATTAGGCAGCCTCTGCGAGTATTGAGACTGCTGTGGTTTAGGCAAAATCGCTCCGGGTAAGTTAGCAGAGAACTTGGACAAGGCACTATCAAGTTTGGTGACTAACTGATTCAAATTGGGGTCAAGAGAGGGTGTACTGGAAGACTGAGGGACAGGACTGCTAACCGGAGTAGATGGCACTGAAGCAGCCTGAGTGACACTAGCAGGAACTAAGTCACAGGCACGGTTGCAAAAACTGGCTGGGGAGACTTCAGACACGAGAGGAGGCTGTGCCCAGTCATTCGCTCGAGACAGCTGCACACTCTGCTCATGAGCGGAAACAGACTGAGCATTGAAGGACCTGGCTGCTACGCGTTTCACAGAGCCAATGTTATTGTCTAACTGCTCCTGAACCTCGGCAGTGGTCCACTTCTCCGCTGGCTTCAGCTTAAAAGAGACAGCGAGGTCAGGATCTGGGCAGTACGAAATAAACATCATGACAGCCTCAGAGCAGGCTTCCCACACCTACGCAAACATACATCGACTGCATCGATAGACTTGTTAAGTCTGATCCAGTAATCTAGTGCGGATTCACTAGGTCTCGGAACCGTACTATAGAAATCTCTCATGGGCATGTTGGAATGAGCTATATCGCCAAAGTGACGTCTCAGAATGTCAAGAACAACCGTGGGGCAGTCCTCTGGCTGCAACCCTGAATTGCTACGGAGAGAAACCTTAACCACATCTCTCGCTTTGCCAGACAGTCTGCTCAGTAAAAATTCAAAGAACTCATCCTGCGAGCTGTAGGACCTCTTAGCTGCATAGCCTTCCATCATGTCCGTCCATTCATGGATAGAAAACTTATCCAGCCCATCACCCCTGAAAAATGGCGGCAGCTCTGAGCTCGGCTGAACCACTACCTTCAGCTGCGAAGTTTCAAGGCCACTAGTAGGTCGATGGGGTGCGGGACTAGGGGTCTGAGCACTACTAGGCTGATGTATGGCAGAAAGGCCAGCGGCGATGCTATCCCCAATTTGCTTCGCTAAGTCAGCTATTATGCCACCTAGCGCATTAACAGACATCGTCGGACCTAAGCTGGGTTGAGGACTAGAGGCTGGGGTAGAACTAACAGGTCCCGCCGGTGAACTCAAATCCCTCTGTCTAAACTAGGGATGCTCATTTCGATTAATTTTCCCAACCGACAACTGCCGTTCGTTAACCGAACATCCGTTAACTGATTAGATTAGAATATTAAATTCCTCTGGGGTCGGCGGTCCCGCCGGCGGGATCTGACAGAAATTTCGCCAAACCATTTAAATAACTCTGCGAGGTTTTATCATATACACATTTAAAAAACACCCTCAGAAACCTTGGACGGTCTACTTTTCAAATATATATATAGGTAGAAACTAAATATATTTTTATAGCTTCGTGATACGAATAGAAAGAACAAGAGTGACTGACTTAAGCGTCTGCGTCTCGAAGCAGCTCTGATCGCCTTCCCACTTGCAAATTGCGCTATTCGCATGATAACAACATGATAATCCAACAGTTAGTATTGGATAAAGAAATATGTGAATACGCCCATTGTAACCGAAATAAAACAAGAGCACATGTCTGGGTAGTGTTTACACCGATCGGCTACAATATAGCACACGGATACGTCTCTGCCGCTGAAGCTTTGCGCCAATGTTTCCATTTTCAGCAGCAAAGCTCGTACCTGTGTTCATGGCTCAGTGGGCTAAGCCTGTGTGCCTGTAATCACAGTCGCCGATTCAAACCCAGTGTATTTAGAACGTGAAAAGCGATCTTCAGCTGAGATGCCACAAAACTTCATACTACTACTAATAATTAAAATATATATAAAAACATTTTAAACCGTTTAACTTCTAGTAATATTCGGTCAAAATTAATTATTTCGGTTAACGGTTAAACGGTCAAAAGGAGCATCCCTAATCTAAACCATTCGCTGCGGTCCCCTACGACCGGCGTTAACCTATCCCCACTATTATCGAACACGTACAGCCCTCGCCCTCTACCGCGACTACCAACGCCCATCAACCCGCCTGGGTATGTTAAACTTTCCCGTGAAAACGAACCGTCGACTGCCATGGCTCATGTAAGAAAGAAAAATTTAGTGGCAGTACTTTACAATAAATAAAATACAAAAACATTAAGAGATAATACAAGGAGATACTGTGGCTACTCGCTCATCACCAACAGTCCACGTAACCATATAATTGGAGATACCAGTTAACAGTACAAGGAGTAGAAAATAATATAAGAAATAACAGTATTCACAATCGTCATTTGCAAAATATGCAAAGTAAAATAACACCTTAAACGAGAGTGAACTGGAGATCAGGCAGTTGCCATCCGTCGACTCGACCGGCTCCGCTGTGTTCTACTTCCTCCACTCCGCGCAGGGGAAGAGAAGGGAAAACAAAAAAAATGCGCGCGCCCACACACAAGACCGAGTCACGGCACCAAGTGTAACCGGTCTAGTTACTGCTCCTTACCGTGCAGTGAAACGGACCAGTCAATGGTCATAAAGATAAACATTAAACCAGTTTTAGTGCTTTCCTTGCGTTGTGTTTCTTGGTTCTTTGGTAGTGTGTAGGTGTGGAGGAAAAGATGAGTCACTTCAACTGGAGGTACTGGAAGTCTGCCGTCCCTTTATTGATAGGTCGACTTGATGGATTTATCAGAATTAAAATTCCCGGACAACTTAGCTCTCCTACCCACCTCTTCCCTCGAACAGAGCAGAAGTGAGAGGCTAACCAAAACTTTATGTACATCAACATACCAAGAGAAAGTTGGACCTACCTGATGGATTTATCAGAATTAAAATTCCCCGACAACTTAGCTCTCCTGCCCACCTACAATATAAATCCACAAGACACGTGCATTCCATTAATTTCCACCAATATTCCTTAATTAATCTGTGAGCTATTTGGAAGCTCGCGCCCACGCTCTTACCTCTTCCCTCGAACAGAGCAGAAGTGAGAGTAAAAAGGCCCGAGCGGCTAAAATAGGAGAAACAGCCTGACGGGAATTGTAGTTCCAACCATCTGATTAGTCCGTAAGTTAAGCACAAAATAAACTATAAAAGAATTTTTGTGAAATTATATAAATACCAAATACAACCCGTTACAATCACCCCTCTAGAATTTACACAAAAATTCCACATACGGCGGAAAGGAAAACAGCACCAGCCACGAGCCATACTAAAACATAGCAGCCCAGCGAACCAACCACCCACGAAACAGGGTCAAGGAGCCGTAAGGTATGCCCGGCGCCAAGCAGAACCTTAAAGAACTCCTATAGGGTACCAGTAGTGCCCAATACACTACACAGACTCTGGCTAGATGCACTACTCCACAGGGACAACACACCAAACAGGAAGCATGAATAAACGAAAGAAAAAGAAAAAGGGAGAGAAAAGAAAGAGAAAAAAAAAATAGATATACCTATATCCAGTACACACGTTACACCAACGTTTCCAACTGACCCATCGACTCAATAAACCGTCGCACTGGCTTAATAACCCTTCCAAAATGGGAAACACCCGTGGTGCTCACATCCGAAGTACCAGCTCCTTCTAGAGGATGCGAAGGAACGACCCGTTACATATGGTTGCATGGTACGACTAGTCCACAGATCGGATGTGGTGGAGAAGTGGCGAACGTTCTGAAGCTGATTCAGAATTTTCTCCTTTACCTCGTTGTATAATTTGGGCAGCGCTTCTTCGGCAAAGTATTTCCGACTGGGAATTACATATTTGGGATGAATCGTTCTCAGTAGTTTCTGAAATCCGTGTTTTTCGACAGTGGCAACAGGGACCATATCTTTTGCAATGTGGTATGTTACGGCAGCTGTTATTTCCTTCCATTTGGGGCTTGTTTTTTCATACGGTACGCAACGAGAGAACGTTGCCGCCAGCGTGATTTGTTTTGCGGCAGGGATGTGTTTCATTGCGTTTTGAGCAGAGTTCTCGCGAAGTTTAATACATTCTTCGTACTTCGTAATGTGTTTTGTTTTCAAATGATTGAAGAGGTTCGAGGTGTTGCCGCTCTTTGTGTCTACTTCTCTCTTACAAAATTTACATATAACAGTCTTTTGTTCTGTATCATTTTGTCTAAAGCCAAACCATTTCCAAACAACGGAGGTCACATTTGTACCTTTTTTTGGCACTAAATCATCGCTGATAGCCGTACTCGTTTCTGCCTCCATCTCAGCCATTGTTGTTACTGTTTAAGATAAGCAAGAGGCGGGGTTTAATCGCAATGACTGCATTCCGGATGTGCTCCAATTAGCAGACCGTGTCTGGCAGAGCTCACAAAACTGCTGTGCAAAATGCTTGACATCGAGTAAACACTATCACGCTCAATCAAATGGCATGATGTAATGTCTGAACAGAACTCCAAATGACCAGCTGGCAGAGTACATCGATCAGTACAGAGGAGAATGGAGCATAAAACTCCATTGTCCATGCAAGCACATGGTTCACCCTATTCTTCCTTGCTCATAGCAGGGAGCCATATCTGCCTATGGATATTCAGATGAACTGCAACTCTATTCCGACACTGGCCACTCCAGGCACCCCAGCAACCCATCTTAATGACCTCATAGTTTGGTTATCTCATGCTTTTGCTTCAGCCACCCAGTATTGTGCTATAAGAATTGCACCAAAAACAATATTAAGACAAGAAAGCAGTGTTTCAGATCTAGTTCTTTTGATGGCCCAGCTCAATGATTGAATAAGTTAGCTTCAAAATGGAAGGGACTCTTTAAGATCCTAAAGAGGATGGATAAAGATGCCACACCTAAAGTGGCATATGATATTATAGACGCAAAGAAATATAGGTCCCTGGACTGAGTTACCTGGAAATTCTTTGGTAGCACAAACACCAGATGTCACAATCATGTATGAGTTGATTTCCAGCTTCTTGCATGGCTTTGTCAAGAGCCCTGCTCTATCAGCCATCAGCACCATCAATCATAAATGTATCAAATGTTTTGCCTCCAATACGCAGACAAGATAGAGGACCTCTTAGAGAGGAGGATTGTGTCCCATCTGACCTATGAAGCTTAAGGACTTTGTTATATGAACTGTTTATTATCATCTGTTGCCTTTTGTTGATTTTTGTTGTTTGCATAACAAAGATGTCCTTTGATTTGTGTTTTAAGCACGCTGTCTATGTATTGTTGCTTGATTGAATATCATATGTATTGTACATTTGAGCATGTTATATTACGCTGCTGCAACATTTAGATGGTAAGGTGTTTGGTGTAAACAACATGAAAGCATGAATCTATCCTGCCTTTTACTAACAATTAAGGCTGCTGGTAGTGCTGTAATGGTGTAGAGAATATATTCTTGGCACACTTTAGACCCTTTATTACCAACTTAGCATCATTTAAATGCCACAGCCTACCTGAGTATTGTTGCTGACCATGTCCATCCCTTTATGACCACCGTGTACACAGTGTGACATCACTGTGTTCACGCCAGAATTTGATCTTGGGACCATAGAATCACACGTACAGTGTCCAAACTCATTGAGCCACATGCTGCCCCCAGTATATAAGCATGCATTAAATACATCCATCTTCCATACCCACTTGTCCAATGCAGTCTATCCTGCAGCTCTAGCTGTAAGGGCCCACACATACCATTCCCACCTTCAAACAATTTGGTTACTCCAGTTCACCGTAGCATGTTCTTGGACTGTGGGGGGAAACTGATGGAAACCTGATGATGACACGGGGAGAACATGCAAACTCCACACATGTAGAGCCAGATTAGAGATTCGAACCGTGATCCCAGAGGTGTGAGGCAACAGTGCCAACCACTGTACCACCCCATGCATGAAAACAAAACAAAAAAAAATTGCAAAGGAAAAGTTAAATGTACAAGTTTGTTCTGGAACACTGCAGCAATCTGGTGAAACCTTAAGTTTTTTTTTCCTTTGAATCACATGAAAAATACTATATTTTTGTGGCTCCCTCTAATGGCCACTTTTCCAAATTTTGGTTTTCTTTCCCTTTTTTAGATTCTTAATCTTGGAGATTTTATGAGATACCCTGCTTGTCTGATCCTCCTGTGTGCCACGCCCCCTCATTTACCATGTGTGCAATCCCCGATTGTGGCCAGCTGTTTCCTGTTATTTTGATTTGTCCTGTGTAAAGTCCGCGTTCAGTCTGTTGCCTGTCCCATGTCCCTCCACCATTTTTCCATTAAATCCCGTATTCCCCAGACCTATGCATCCCTCTCCTGCTTCCCTGTTCCATGCGCCATGCCTGAACGTGACATTTTAGGTCCAGAGAGTACAAATCCAGACCAAGATTTTGTTTCAACCAACCAGTTGAGTACTCTTTATACTTTTTAAAATCTTGGTCTGGATTTATAAAAAAAGCCCCAGGTAAACTCTTATCTATATAATATTTGTAAAATTTTACATTGCCTCCTAGAGCCAAAATTGTCCTGGCGGCATGAAACACAGTTAGATGTACCAATCAGATGTATTTCAAAATATGTAGCTGCAGCTATAGGTCTAATTGCTCAATGTGTGCATTATGTATTTGCATCAAGTGTAATGTATCAATGATTGTTAATGAATGATGCTTTAAAGTGCTAGAAAATAAAAACTTTTAAATAATTTATTTCAATAGCTCTACTCTGCCCTGGCTGCCACTAGCAACAAAGCACCACACCGGGTCTGTCACGTGAAACAGCTGGCTTGATAATCAGAACCTGGATCACAGTGCCAATTTCACAGTTTCTGAGGTGTGTTTGTCAAAAGTGTCACAAGTTTTGATTTGGATGTTAAAACTTCATCTACATTGAAAGTAGCACAAGGATGGGAGCTTGTCTCAAATTAACACCATGCAATAAATGTATATTTACTCAGTAATTGGTAAGGTATTCCATATATAAACTATGCAATGCATAACCTGTGGGTGAATGGAAAAAAATACTGGGACTTTGAAATTGATATATCATAATGTGTAAATAGTTTTGCTTTGCTCAAGGTAATTTATATAGAGGAATGCCAGTAAATATAAATATAAAGTTTCACCCAATATAATTTTCTCAAACCTTGAAATACAAATATTATAAGAAAAATCCCCCATTCTGTAGCCCTGGCCTGCGTATAACCAGGGTAAAAGTATTACACATACAGTAAGGGCTTAGCACGGAATTCTCAACAAGTGGTGGCGCTAAAGTACTAAGAAATGTATGAAATGTTAATGGTTATGCATCTGCTACATAACTCGAAGGCAGTATTAGTCTGTGGCTGTCGTTGCCTCAGAAGAACTATAGGTTGTTCATATGAAGTAGGATTTTAAAACCGTGTTTGTAATTTACACTACATTTGTTTAATGATAAAACAAGCCATTCCTTTGGTCCGTGGAAATTTACATGACATCTTTTTGACTGCTCTACTTTCTAAACTGGCGTAATGGTTTTAGCTGCACACATGTAAGTATTAAACGGGTAATAATTAGACATTAAAACTTGTAAAAGGATTATAAATATGCATTTTGCGCTGGTGAGTAGCCTACTGACTATGTGTATAGTGTCACTGTAACAACAACAACAGCTTTGCGTTTCTTAAAAAAAAAGCTATTAAACGTGCAAAATTAAAAGTGAAGTCAACATATTAAGGATTTTTGACATCTTGTATAATAAAAAATAAGCATGTTATTTTTTAAGCCTACATGGAGTAACAAGACCGCAACAATAAAAAGACTTTTTTTGCAGCACACTCACATATACACTATGGAACAGACGAATTCATATTGATATTTCACGTTCACAGGTATTCTTAATGGTTTTGATTCTAACACTGAGTAAAACTACTTTCGTATTGTTTGTTAGCGTGATATTCGTAATGTTCAGGTAAAGTCAAAGGAAATAGCGGATTATCTCTACCTGCTGAGCTACGGTCACTCTTAATTTGCCATAATTATTATTATTGTTGTTGTTGTTTTGTTGTTATTATTCGTAGCAAGTTGTCGTTAACGTCTTTGCTGTTGTTATTAGAAATTTATTTAACAACCTACTTTAAATGCAGCATACGTTATCTACAGAGCGGGAATACTGATCATGAAAGACGATTTGTTTTTCAATAAGAAGCGTTTCCCATATTTTATGGGAAAATACGCTAGACTGTAACTGGGAATTTAACGAGTTCGAGAGAATATTAACATTCTAGGAGGTCAGCGATCAATGAAGTTGTTAGTAAACGTAAAGGCATTGTGGTCCGAAACCATTCTTTGGACCGTAGTAAATATCATGCTGTTTGCAAAACGTCATGTGCAGTAAGTGTATACACACTTACCTCTAGAGGTCTCTACGTACCCAACATTTACAAAAAGCAGTTCACAGAGATGTGGTATATGCTTCTGTAACGCCTACTTTCAAACCATTCTACAGTGGTTCTGCAGTTATTGTATTATATATTTTTTTCTGTGCATGTATACTTAAAGACACATGTTTACAATTAATCAAAACAAGGTCTTCAGGGTACCTGGTCATAATTTTCTGCTTCATGTGTCAATTTGTAATAGTTGTTTTCTTTAAATAGCTTTTGTTATGTTGATGCACTTCTATGTCAGGATAGAGAAATATTTATATTTAAACACAAACAAATAAATATAAAACACAAACTACAGAACAACCAAAGCCAGAGTACCAATTGTATCTATTAAATTTGTGATTGATTTATAGAATAATACGGTATATTAATTGTGGTGGTTTTAAAATATCACTCATTAAAACTGCTAGTTAAGATCTGCTGTATCATATTTGTATCATGTACTATAGTTCTCTACCACAACTATTATGACTAGGCCAAATCATTAATCGAGACAGCATATAGTTAGCAATGTAATATTTAATCTGTAATTAAGTTCTTAAGTATATTACATATTACACTTTTATGTGTGAAGTCATTTTGAACACGTTTATGCTTGTTACAAATCTTAAGAACTTATTTAATGCAATATACATGTTTACTGAGACATGGCATGTTTTTAAATTAGGCTGCTCTAAATTAGGGTACATATCCTTAATGAGTAATTCTGAGAGTTTAAAGGGTCATTTTTACTGGTATTTTATATAATTCTTTTAGAAATGTATCAGTCTTACGAGGATGTAGTTCTGTGTGTTTCCCTCAATATTCTGACTAATTTGCCGGCAATCTGCCGAAAAAATAGATCGGCACTGTGGTGTCTATCATCTATGCAAGGCTGTTTTATTTAAGGCATGTATACCGTATCCTATATTTAAAGATGCATGTTATTAGGTTTGCTAGATATATTACAAATAAATATGATCTGTAGGGTATAGTATTTTTATGTGCAGCGGTAGTAGCATAAATTAAGGTTCAAAACTGCACTTGTTCTCTATAAAATAGAACAACGTTTACCAGGGATGTGCATCAGAGCAGACATCAATTTTGAAATTATGCCTTAAGTGAAAAGCAGTACTGTTTGATGTCTTAAATGCAGTTACAAGATATCTCCAGTAACTACTTCTGACCTATGCGAATGGCTTCTAGGTTACCAGTGTTTTCATCAACAAGGCATTTTTTTCGGGTGCTGTGGTATGCCACAATGTTATGATGGAGGGATGCTAAAGTGACAAGCATGGCAGACGCTCATTTTGGGCATCAAGATCTTAATTTAATTTTTGTTCTGGATTCCTCACTGCTAAGAAAGCGCTGACAACCCGCCGACTCTTAATGAGTGACGCGTTGAGACTGCTGCTTCAAAGTAACACATTTCTTGCGAGACCGCGCGCTGGGATGTTTAGTTCACTACTGTTCTCGCAAACGTAATCATGCAACCTGCAACCATCACAAAAAGCTGCCGAAAATTACTTATCGATGCACCAATTATCGATGCATCAATATTTTCCTTATATAATTTTTTTCTTTTGAAATCTCCAGCATATGAAATATAACATTAAAATGATTTTAGTTGTTTATAATTCATGTTATTGATTACTAACCCTAACCATAACGTGTAACATGAATCAGTGTTATCGCATAAATAAAAACGAATAAAAGCACAATGAAATCAAATCTTTGAGCTGTCAGTTAAGAAGGAAGAAATTACTGTTCATATTTATACATGGAAAAAAATCGTGTAACTACAGATAAAGTTTACACCATTAAAGGATTAATTCATCTGCTTTTCGTTATGCTGGGCGATTTAAAATATTAGCAGTTTGAGTCCAGGGACAATTCAGTACTGTTTTGACTATGTCTTTGTCTTTATTTGTAATTATTTATTTGTCTGTCAGTTTAGAGCAGGTGAAAATGAGTAAATATTTACTTTTGCTGCATACAGATAATCTACATCAGTTATCATATGTGAACCTTGTCATATAATAAAAAGGAGTCATCAGACTAAACTGTGTGGTTTCAATTCGTCACGCACGAACATGCACGTGCGCGCACACATATAAGTAGTTGTGTATGCCTGATCGACATACTTTATTTCATCAGTTAATTGCTGGCCGAGAAAAAAAACATCGTGTTTTAGATAATGAAATAAAGAAAGAAAAAACATCCAACACGCGCGCGCGCACATACACACACACCTAGGCTACCCGTTAAATAAAAAATAATATGTAATATCAAACTGTCTTCTACGTCGCATTTGCCTCATTTTATCTGTGACTATATATATATATATATATATATATATATATATATATATATATATATATATATATAGACACACACAGATACATTGAGGCAGTAGGAGACGACGTAGGAGAGAGTTTGATATTGGGGGAAAACCCAACGTAATAATAACGTAATGATTTAAACTCAAAGGTATATTATTTACTGGGGGAATGTATGAATCCAAATTAAATGTTGTGGATTATACGTCCTCCCGTAGCCCCCCCCCCCCCCGCCGGCCTCAGTCCGTACGACCCTGGACACGATTCACATTTCACTCAACTTTGCCGTGCCATAGATCGTATTCTGGGAAGGCAGAATGTGGACATGTGCGGGAGACTGGTCCAAATCGTAAAATACGTATGTGTGCGTTTTCGCGTAATCATATCGCCACGTGACCTTCAGCGTTTACCAGTTGTAGATGGCACATCAATGAAATTTCCTTCTACACATTCAGCATTGAAACTTCTGTACTTTTGAAGGCACTATCAATAATGTTAACTGCCCTCTATTCCACTTCTACAGTATCCATAGTTTCAATATTCTATTATATGGAATGTTCTATAATGTATTTCGTAATGTAGGGCCAGACTGCGCTATCCTGATTTCTACATTAAATATAAATATTATCTATTGCTGCATTATTATTTTAATGCTGTGTTGGTTGTCTATAAATCCTTTGTTTTAAACTATGAAATGTAGGCCTGTATAATACATCAAGAAATCAACAAGTTATTTATCCACTCCTACATGGTCACGTAAAATTGTTACTTATGACTTATTCCAGATCACTATTGTGGCATAATTGTGTTATACAAACCACTCTGAATTATCCTCAGAAATTAATGCGCTTGGTGACCTATGCCAGGCATTTCAATGTCACACACAAGACTAAACTCAAGTATATTTTCCCTAGAGATGACACACGTGAAAAACAAGCTCTCTCTGGATAACACTTAGGCCTTTGTAATATATTCGCAAACAAATAAAAAGAATTTAAATTACTCCTGTTTACCTGTATGCATGTCATATGTAGAACTTATTACTGGGTGTGAAATCAATTAAATTTAGTCTTTATATATATATATATATATACATATATATATATATATATATATATATATATATACACATACATACACACACACACACACATGTATGTATGTATGTATGTATGTGCTACACATATGGTTGTTTTCAATATCATGTGCAACAGAGACATAAAGTAGTACCTCTACTGTACCATCACTTTTCTATGTCGTTGTTCTTAAATTGAAAAATAAAGAAAATACAGAGAAATTTAAGACCAGTTGAATGGATGAAACTGATTTTAACTATTTTCATGTATGATTTAGAGTTGATAATGGATACCTTTGTTGATGGGACTGAGCTACATTTTGCGTTTCTTTGGTGAGCCTTGTGTATCCTTACGCGCTTGAACAGCTGCTAATATCTGTTCAATGATTGGCTAGAAGGGGAAGAGACGCGTTAATACTTACGGTGCTGTGGTTGGTTCTGGTCTAAAAAGGTTCAACCAATTTTTTTGCAGCTTACTGTCTGTGGCTCCGTAATTAATTGTAGCTAGCAGTCTCTTATCGACGTGTTTTAAAAGAACATGAAGTAGTTGTTGTTTTTATTATAGGAGCTGCCAGCGTACGAGATTGAGATCCAACTGTGCTGCTGTTGTTGTCATTTTACCTTGCGTGTGATGTTGGATATGGGAGAACGAAAAGAAGTGAAAATGATTCCGAAATCATCGTTCAGTATAAACAGCCTCGTACCAGAAGCCGCTCAGAGTGATAACCACCATAGATCGCTTGACGAAGAGGAAAAGATTCCTTTACCTGACCCAGGACAGGACTTGAAGTCGGAAAGTCTTTCCTGCAAAAATGATAATTCTTCACCCGAATCAACATGCACAGACGAGAAGGAAAAACAGGAAGAGAAAAAGGATTGCAAAGAAGGGGATGGTGGGAAGGAGGGAGACAAGAAAAATGGCAAGTATGAGAAACCACCTTTCAGTTACAATGCTTTAATAATGATGGCCATCAGGCAGAGTCCGGAGAAGCGGCTCACCCTGAACGGTATTTATGAGTTCATCATGAAAAATTTTCCATATTATCGAGAGAACAAGCAGGGTTGGCAGAATTCCATCAGGCATAACCTCAGTCTAAACAAATGTTTCGTTAAAGTCCCGCGGCATTACGATGACCCTGGTAAGGGGAACTACTGGATGCTTGACCCCTCCAGCGACGACGTATTCATCGGCGGGACAACAGGCAAACTTCGCAGGAGATCGACCACCTCTAGGGCCAAGTTGGCGTTTAAACGAGGCGCTCGCCTCACTTCCACTGGACTGACATTTATGGATAGGGCTGGCTCTTTATACTGGCCAATGTCACCGTTTCTTTCGCTACATCATCCGAGGGCGAGCAGCGCGTTAAGCTATAATGGAACAACTTCAGCTTACCCAAGTCACCCTATGTCTTACAGTACAATGTTGACTCAAAATAGTTTGGGGAACAACCACTCTTTCCCTGCTTCTAATGGCTTAAGTGTCGATAGACTTGTGAATGGAGAAATTCCTTACGCCACTCACCACCTCACGGCAGCAGCCTTGGCCGCCTCTGTGCCATGTGGTCTGTCTGTGCCCTGTTCTGGCACATACTCTTTAAACCCATGTTCCGTTAACCTGCTTGCCGGACAGACTAGTTACTTTTTTCCTCACGTCCCCCATCCATCAATGACTTCTCAAAGCAGCACATCAATGACGGCCCGGGCCGCTTCTTCCTCCTCACCGCAGGCACAGTCATCCCTCCCATGTGAATCCTTAAGACCATCTCTGCCAAGCTTCTCCTCGGGACTTTCCGGAGGACTTTCCGATTACTTCACACATCAAAATCAAGGGTCTACTTCAAACCCACTTATACACTAACAAACATCCACAGGATCAGACTGTAAGTGAACATTTTACACACATTTACATTGTAAAATATATAAAGGGGAAAGTAAACAAAGAAAAAAACGAAAGCAACTGAATTCCAGGTATTTTTTATTAAGATTTCCAATTTCTTTCTATACACATACGTCTAGTGTCGGGGGTTGTTTATTATCCACTGTCTGCAACGTGCAATGTGAGAAGAAAAAAAGCGAAGATTAAACGTAGGTTTTGGAAGGCAGTATAATTACCGTAGAATGTGTATTTAAATTGTGATTTCAGATTTATCTAATTTTAATATAAAATATCTACTACCATCAGTTCAACCGCCAGATGTCCATGTTTGCAGTATTATCACGTATCATGATTGCTCTGGTGGATTATGATTTTGCTAAATTAAACACTAATTTGTATTGTTATTTTCAAATAAATGTGTTTTGAAAGTACAGTAAGAACGCCCGTACTCAAACCATGGCTTTTTGTTATTTTGTCCTTTTCCTATAATCAAATAAATACATGAAGAAACATTCCTTTACAATTTTGTTCTTATTATTGTTACTTTTTAGACCAAAGACTGGATTTAGAAATACTCGAGTTATTTGAGTATTAAATAACACCTAGACGAATCGTTACTGAAGGGGACAAAATCAATGAATGCCTTTAGCTTGTGTTGTGCATATTTTAATGTATGTGGTCACGACCAGGTCACATTTCTTTTTGTAATTAGAAAAATGTTAAAGCCTATTGTGATTATAGGTTAACTTTGCGAACGTGTAACTCGTGTTGAGTAAATGCCTTATAAGGTACTGAGTGATTGTTAATGTCGTCTTTAAATTTCATGATTGTGATATTGTGGTCTTATGCCCGTGTTTGTCGCTTTACCGAACAAAATAAAACAATAGGTTACGTCCATTTATCATGAACACTTTGTCTTTTTTGCAGTTGGAATAGAAAGAAAGAGGGGAATGTCCGCGTTTTTAAGTGTTACACGAATACTTAAGTACTTCTGAGCGGTATCGTGCATTGGCAGGTCCTAGGTTATTTCTGTCTCCCAAGTAAAAAGCGATTGAAGCTAGTTTCGTCATCCTATAAAATAGTTACAGTGTGTTAATTAACTATATCGCTAAATCGGATTTTAGAATTGCGTAAATCACATAATAACGAACATTATTGATTTATACCAAAGCTGTAATATGATTAAATGTAAACATATAACTGATATCCGCGCAATAAAATTCAAATATAATTCATTGTTGATAAATATAGTTTTTAGGGTTGATGGCTCTCTACTGTTTATCCACAATTTAATTACTGCTAAATATTGACACGCACATACGGACATACACATATATGCAAATACTTATCCGCATATAGACAGGTAGACTTGAATAGATTTTATGTTTACAGTTTATCAGTTACCTGCAAGATACAGTACATAAGTTCCTTTTATTATTGTTTACGGTCTTTTATTGTTATTTTGGTGGATATCATTGTTGTAGTGTTTGTTCTTGTACATGATATTTGTAAAACACAGTTGTTTGGGCGCGGGAGCGTACCTGAAAAGTTTTCTTTAATCCGAACCCGCTTACATCTAAAATGCAGTATTAATTTAGAATAAAATGGTTTAATCCAATATATATTGCAATTTTATATAATTCAAGCTTTTTCATCTCTATATTTTACCTGTAATTTTAGAAAACAGTTTTTACATGCTCTTGAATTTGATGGGACAAAAGACGGTAATAGGATATAAAAAATAAAATCCAATGTAGTTAATTTTATAAATAAGGATCATAATAAATTTGCTTAATTTTAAGGTAATAATGTGCAATATAACCACCGATTTTCTCAACAGAAAGGAGTCTTTTTTCAAAATGATATTCTTAACATGTTAAACGAGTTGGCTTTGAACAGGCAGAAACCCCAATGTGTTTTAAACAATGCATTTCCTATTAAAATGCTTTAAAATCAACAGATCAATTTAAACATGCAGTGATCTGGGTTAATTTATTTAAGTTGTTAACATATATTCAACTCATACTTAGTAAACATATATACATACAGCATTTTTCAGTTTGCGTAGAATTTGCTTAATCTATATGGTCCATGAAGGTACCACAGTACTTTTTACAGTGTACGTGCTGTCCCCGCTAAAATATAGGTATTTAAAGGAATGCAGGCAAATCGATGGTGGTATATTACTAATAAACACACACAATTACAGTGAGTAATTTTCTTTTATATTTTTGCACATTGCTCCGTGTAAAGCCTAAATATTACAGAATTTAACATATTACATTATGAATAAACATTTGTTTTTACCAAGGGCTGATATTAAAACGTTTATGATATCATCAATTCAAATATTCTATTATTTCTCAAGTTCTGAATTTTTCTATGTTTACGGAAAAAATAGATTATGGACACTAAGATTCTAAAGTAAGTAGTTCGTAGTGTAATCCGAATTTCGTTTTGTGTAAATTAAACGTGTACGCGAAAATAATATTAAACGGCGTATTTCATTTAAGTTACTTAATAAATACATATATGAATATTTAATCATTCAATTAATATTACTACCGTATTTCTATTTCTAGGTGCAGACACTAGTATTTCAAGCGAGCGGAAAATAAGAACTAGAGAAGGACAATTTCTGTTTTATATATATGTATATGAACATTACGATTAGAGAAGATGATAATTATTTGGAGTCAGTACAAAATGGACGTCAAATAGCGATTGCGCGAATTTATTATGTAAGGGAAGACGATGTTTGTGTTTTAGGATCGATGTCTCTTGGCCGAGAGATAAGAACCACGAAGGCGTGGTTCTGAACCAGAAGTTCTTCGTCTAAGCTGCATTGTACAGATAATACACACACACACACACACACACACACATTCACTGTTCCTTATATATATATATATATATATATATATATATATATATATATATATATATATATATATATATATATATATATATATATATATATAATGAACAGTTAACAGTTCAGACATCACCCGTTCCTGTAGTTATTTTTTTCCTGTCCATACCTCTTTAGCTCAACGGAGCATTCACAGTATTTGTTCTATTAGAATTTTACGTTCTTACGTTTTCCCACTTGAAAATAATGTTTTGTATCGCAATTTTTCCAGATTGGAGACAAGCAACACATCCTTAGGCCTATATAATTTCCATACGTGAGTACTTGATAAAATACTTTTTTAAATATTGATTTTTTTTATTGGTTAGTCACGGGACAGTCAAATTATATTTCAATTCATATATTAGCAATCCCGCCCCCCGCTTTTCGCAAATATGAATGTTATGCCTCTGCGTTTAACTTGAATATTTTTATTATTGAAGGTGATGCGCTGGGATTTAGTTTTCATAATATGCGTTTTATTTTCGACACTTAGATGTTTCATTTTAAAATCATTGCACATCTATGCAAATCTGGATCGCATCCGATGCTATGAATATGTTGACACTGCAGTGTTTCAGGTAGTATAATCATGTTAAAATTAGCATTAAAATAAGTATGCGTAACTCAGGAATATTGCATGTATTTCTTGGCTGAATCCAAAATATGGGTTAAATGTATAGTTTAACAATTTATGGGGTTAATGTACTGTGTAATTGCTATTTTACAGTGCAGACTTTGCGTGCCAACGAAAGGAGCAGAGGCACAGAGAACAGAAACGGTACTATTCATTGTTCTCTTTGGTGAGATTTCGACTTTTATCCTTGTTAATATATTACATGAAACGTATGGTTCACTGTATTTGTTATGGCTCGTCCATAAATATCTTTCTTGCAGCCAAAATATGTAAGGTTAGAACTATTTGTATTGATGTGGTGTTTTTAAATTAAGATAACGGATTAACCATAGACATATTAAGTTTCACTAAAACAAATTTTACTGCACATGAATTTACCAGAAAGCGGTTTAAAGAGGGGGAATCTTTTTCATCGCATATCTATTTTGTTACACTCAATTTAAAAATGTAATGACGTTTTTATATATTTAGAAAAACACTGGTTGTTTAACATGATTCTCGAAGAGGTGGTGATCTGGAAGACGAAAAACAATAAAAGATTAGGTTCAAAGAAATCTGAGAGCGGCAGATTGAGGGCGCTCGAATCCTACCGTAAATATCGGTCTAATCAGCATTTTTTTCTGCATAGCTTTTCAGTTAATAACCAGAATAATATTACTTGTAACAATTTCATAATATGTACACTTAGTATTAGCTTTAAAGTGACCTTTTTGCAAACATTTAAGTGCATTTATATATTGAGATAGAATTTTGATTAAAGTGGATATTTTTTTAATTAACGATGTAATTAAACCGAGCCAATTAAAATAACCCGAGACTGCATTATTGCAATTATCAATGACATCAAGTTATTTAAGAGGCAAAGTAAACTTTTTTATTATGTTGAAAAGAGAAATATAGGCCTATCAAAATTAATGAAAGCCGGCGTATAGCCGTAGCAAACCCGTTCCCAGATTATTTGTACAAACTTTATGTAAAACATTCTGTGTATAAGAAAAGTATCATTATTAGCCATTTTGATCAACTTTTAAAGAGTAATAATGTGAGGTAAATTTCTTAGAAAGATTTATAAAACTATTAATTTACTGGAGCATATTTTAAACATCCATTTGTTTGATTGTAAATAACATATAATCAATATATTTATACGGTAATTAGATTTCGCGATTAGTTTTTGAGAAAACATATTTATCCTTTTTATTTTTTCTTAGACGAGGGGACGTAGGCTACTGAGATTATGACGATTTAATCTAAACTGCGGATAAATTTTAAATATTTTGTCCATTACGTGGATATGTTTTGGCAAAGTAAAACATTAATATTTAGTAGGATTCATTGAAAACGCTGTGAAAAACGCATATTTGTTCACGTTTTATTATTATTTTTAAAGAACAATGGAGTTTAACAGGAAGCTTATAAAACCCAGTACATATTATCAAAACCTGTACGAATACTAGGATTAATTGACAATTTGATGTTAGCCTTATAGATTGTGTAGAGGAATGTTTCTAAAAACAGAGATTTTTACACTAAAGTTTAAACTGGAAATCTTTAGCTTGTTTGAAGTTTACTTGAAGCAACAATTTGCCATGATGTTTCCACGGCCAATCCTTTCTATACTCTAAACTCGTCATGCCGGACGGAAACAGAGGGATTTGTGTGAATGAATTAGAAGACACTCGACAGATCGTGAATAATTGTTTTAATAGCCAAGCAAAGCGTGCGACTGGGTGCACAGAGCTGTCGGGTTAAACAAACAAGTTGTACCCTGACAAAATCGGATTGTTAAAGTGCAAAGTGGTGTCATTCCAATTTACCTTCCCTTACCGCAAAACCACAGATCTTACAGCCGGGAGTTCAAATGTTCAAATTAAACAAATATAACAACATTTTCTTTTAGTGAATCTGATCTTTATTTGTAGTACCGGAGCAAACACTACCGCGACAGATAGATGATCTCTGATTCTTCAGCGCTAACCGAAGGTAACATTTATTTTAAAAATCTTATAACCGATAAATACAAATAGTTATGGACTCAATTTAATTTTTACAGGAGTATGTATTCCTTCGGGCAGCTTTACCTCTTACACATTATATATGGATAATATGGTTAAAGTTGGAGAAATCGCAAAACAAACAAGAAATAACACGTATCGCCTGTACATTATTTCTGTTTATTAATTATCATTATCGTCAGTGCTAGCGTATTTTCATTGCATATATATCTCGTTTCTAAATATTTATGTTAAAAATACATTTAAAAATACATTTAAAAACGCGGACAAACGCATGCACAAAATACACATATTTGACATTCATAAATTTTGCTCAGTTTATAAAATAAATAGATGTAATGGGTGTAATAAGCAAAACGAGGAATGTATTATAATTTCACCTGCTACTACTAATACTACAACTGCTACGCTGCTGCTGCACAATTTGAATCAATTTTGCATTGTTTTAATACTATGCAAAAAAAAACCTTTTAACGATACCATAAAATCACATTATACACTCAATACTCGAAATTTATTCGTAGGATGACAGGTTTTCAATAAAAACAATATAAAACTTTTCGATATTTCTGTTTTTTCGAATTTGTTTCATTAGCTTTGTATTAAAATATTATTGCCTTTTGCGAATGGTTTTCTGATTATTTTCAAGCTTAAGCTCTAGCCTATGTCTCTGTGTGTTCTAGAATTGTTCGTATGTGCGCAGTGTTTGGAAAGCAAATTCTCATTCTGTTCAGTAACTTCTATAATCGACGGAGTTAATAGGCCTATGCCATGACCAAGGCAATCCAGTGCTGCACACCAAACCGAACACGCGTAGTTGTTGTGATGTTCTCACCACGGTATTTTTTTTAATCAAGTTGCGGGCATGCTGTATAAGTTAAAGGGTAAGACTGCTGTTGTTAACTTTATATTGACACAATTCAAGGAATAATGCGCTTCATTGTCTAATATGTGTTTTAATCTGAGCAGTTCTGAGATAGTTTACTACAAGAATTATCATGGAGAGAGACAGCAGATTTCAGCATTAATTTCAACATGAAATTCACTATTAATAAGACTTACCTGACTGTTGGATATAACTTTAAACTGAGATAATATGAAACGTGCAGTAACATATATGTAACGTGTAAAACTAACGTAATGTTTGTAGAACAAGATTAATTTAATTTTAAAATGTCGATGGAAAATGTATGCAATACACGTCTTTGAAATTAGGGACTGCCTTAGCTGTGAGGTTGCTTTAGAAACGTCAAAATCATACTTCCGTATTGCCTTGCACATATTTTCAATTTCTGCAGTAATGTAATACTCTTATAAATGTAATTTACAATGCAGGCATATCAATAGAATATGTGCTAACATCTATGGTACATTTTACAAAACCATGATCTGTGTAATAAAAGAGAACAGGGTAGCAGAAATTTTACACTATTATCAGAAGGTTGAAGGACTGTAATTCCAAATAATCCAAATGAACGGCTGCCATTGTTGTTACTGTTGTTACCTTTATTCTATTGTTGCCAGATTTGTCCACCTTGTGTATGTAAAACCTTGGTCTTTGGGGTTATGCAGTTAGATTTATCTCACTTCTCTTATCCACTGACCGGTCTGCCGGAAAAAAATTGTGGACTTGTAATATAAACACCAACATAAATGTGTAGTATACAGCGTTCTTGTTTGGTCATTATTAAGTAATAAATTCATTCCCGACTGGCGAATGCAAAATAAAATTAGATGCGTGTTAATTAATTTTGGTTTTAGTAAATTAGTAGTATTAGTAAAGAAATAATAAGGTAGCAGTAGTAGTGATAATAAGGTAATAAAAAAAACTGTAATTCTTTTTTGAGTTCAGTGTTTCAGTTTCTATCATCATCATCATCATCATCATCATCATCAACAACAACAACAATAATAATATAGATAAGTGGCTACAGAAAATGGATTATTATTATTATTATTATAAAATAGAAGCAAATGATAGTGAATATATATCCATATGATATATTGACATTAAAATATGAACTCCTAGTGTTAGTAGCTGGACTGACACATGCGGATTGACCTTAATACCTAATACATTTTAATCTACAGTTCTGTTTTCACACTGACATGCTTGATTGTATTTAGAAAGATATATCTGTGTATATACACCAAAATTTGTTAATACAGCCTATGATAACCCTTATTGTGTTTTTAATTTTAAATTTTACAAATTACATTTGTAAAAACTCATATATAAACAATAACTAATAATCATTAGGTTTTTTTATTTGTTTGAAAAATTGTGTCACTTTTGGTAACAATTTTAGCAATATCATTAACATTTTTTTGTTGGTGTTTTGTTAGAGTTCAAATATTAAAGAATAATACCAATATTTCATTAAACCTGTTTGAATTTTTTTGAATTTATGCTATTGTACGCAAAACTAAAAGTTTAAAATATGAATGCATATGGAATCATACCATTTTGTTAGTATATTTTGAAGAATTAACCCATAATTTCCAAACTGTCCAAACAAATTCAACATAAATCCAAGATATTAAATTGTGTTTGAATTATAATACAAGACCATATGCTTTCCATAAATGAAATAGACAGAATTTCATTGAAAAAAATAATTATAAATAATTTCTATTAAATAATCTCCATTTTTTGTGGGTCGTTTATTTAAAAATGTGCACATAATGTTTGATGTAGGTCCTAGTGTATATGAATTAAGTCTCTTAATACTGTCTGTATTATGACAACTGTGGCAACCACTAATCTACTACAACGCCAACATTGCATTGTACAATATTTTTACTACACCATACACTATTTAGTGCATCTTCATGTCCTGAGAGATTTTAAATGTTTGTGTTCATAACCTCAAATTCTTTTCAAATGCATTTATATGTGGAATCAATCTTATGTAATCATTACATTTTGGGGATTGTACCTTCTAAAATGCAAAATACCCATCATGAGAATTCACAATGGAAACTGTAAACAGAATAAAATATGGCATTCAAATGTACATGTAAGTTATTAAAACCTATATTATAAGACATTTGTAAGATTTACCTCCTTCGTGTCATGTGTTTACAGACTCATTGTAATTCGTTAGACACCCGCATGAATTGTTGGGCATTTTTACAATGTGTCATACGAATCTGCAGGAATTCAATCACACATTTCTCAAACATTTTGAGCTAATTAAATTCAGAATTCAGGTAGATGAATACATTACTATACATCACTTCCCCCTGAACTCTTTGGTGTAATAGAGTGTTGTAAAATAACTAAATAAATAGTGTTTGATGTCACTTTAAAGACGGAAACATATGTTTCCTTGTCATATGTTCCATTTTCAAGAAAAACTTAAGTATAGGAATCCTATTTTTCCTCCAACAATCACATAGGATGGAAAGAAGATGAGAATTGTTTTCAGCATATTTTTTTCCTTGTGGGAGAGGCAGGTTGTCTGTCACTAGAGTGTAGGCGACAGTCTGTCTACTAGCAGTAAACTGATCTTTCGAGAGCTGGAGGAAAACGAGCAAGATTCCAGGGTTGTGAGCTGAGATATTGATCTACCTCAACCACCTAAACAAAGCCTCACCTGTTTCCCTTGTCCATCCTCTATATTAGTCAGTCTAATGCTTGTTTTGTTTGACGTTTCTTTTATTTCTGTGGATTTGAGCTTTGATACACTTTGGGGAGTATATAAACACCTTGTACTTGGCCATCTATGTCTTTTCCTGAGCTCCTGGTACTTAAGACCATCCTATTTTTCTGTGCACTAGAACAGAAATATACTATACTCGGTCTTAACAATTAGGTCAAGAACAAACGTTTTTGTTCTGTGAAATAGTGTCCAGTAACATCAAGAATGAGATACAACTAATTACTCCTTTATGTCAAGTTAAGGTTTAATAAGTTGGTTCCACTAAAAGGTCTTGTATTATTTATCAAAGATCTCTTTGAGCTGCTTGTTAAACATACTTGGAATTTGTTTCTGTGCTTGTAAGATTGTATCCTTCCTGATTTTGAGGAAACTTATTGGGGTTTTTCTTTTGAGCCACTGGAGCATAAACTTGTGCCTTGTGTATTTTTTGTAATATTTATGCTGGGAATATAGGTTTCCTTGCAAATGTTGACACATTATATTGACAGATTAGCACACATAGATGACTGACCAAATCTTTGGCAAAAACAGGCTTTTGAAAAATACCCAAATAATGAGAAATGTCAAGGAATGTAGTTTGCATGTAAGAGATCAGGAACCCCAAATACTGGCAAAATTGATTCCTAGTGCATGATGTTATAGAATTCGGTGTTCAGTATTGAGGCTGATTCATGTCCTTAAATATTTGTTTTTCAATATAATTACTCACACAGGAGAAACATAAGAAGAGACCTGGAGCATGACAAACTGACTAACTAGCTAAAAAAACGAGTAAATAAATAAGGAAATAGATTCAAATATTTAAGAAGAATGATAAAGAAGCATTTATACTGGCATACCTTTAACTTTATTACATCATTTGACTTCTTAATGTGAGGGCTCCATTGAAAAATTTTTTTTTAAGCCAAACAAAGCAATGCAAAAGTCCAACAAAAAACAAACAATTGGTTAAATAATATTTTCCAATTTTTATAAATAATATGCATTTCAGTACTAACAGTGTTGCTGAAACTAATGCAACATATATAATATCATTTTATTTATAATAATACAATATAAATTTTAAGTGTATGACTTTCTTGTTATTTAAAAAAAAATATTAAGCATACTAAACGTAGAAGTAATATAAAACACAATGAAAAGAAAATGTATGTTACAGACCTTTAAAATACTTATTTGCATTCTCTTTGCACCTGTATACAATGGAATATCCAAAACTTTATTCTATTTTTAGTAGAAAATAATATTTCAAATATTTTCTAATGCAAGTTTCAGCTTTATAGATTACTTTTCCATAAAATACCACAGAAACCTTATAATGTGGTGGATGCTGGGGCTATAAAATTAGGTTGTACATTCATTGGATTCTGAAAAATATGAGAAACAATGCTAAGTAATCTGTACAGGAAGTTAGAATCTATAAAGAAGGTCCCAAATAGATTTTATATGCTGGATTTTTTTTTTGTATAATGTACAGCTGCAATGGATTGGAATTCTATGAAGAATGTATTCATCTGCACATTTTCCTAAAAAAACAAGCTGTATATTAATACCTTAATTAAATATTATTGTTACATTTCTGGTTCCATTTTACATTTCTTTATCATAAATATTAACAATGATATTAGCTTTATGCTTTGCTTGAATAATAGGCATAAAATGACTATAGTAAGCAAATCTGAATTACCACTGTAATTCAGATAAGTTAGAAAATATGTTAGCTTTCACAGTCTGTGTATCTTTAAACAAGGGAAATATTCATCAATGCAACTTAATGAGAAGATACTGGTTAAAAAATTTTTCTTTACAGAAAAGACCCACAGAACAATAATGTAAAGGTTAAAAAAAATTTGCAACCATCCCAAGATATACAAAGAAGAGATGCAACTATAACCGTAATCACATTTATATTTTATTTAATAATAGTTTTACTGGATAAGTAAATTAACAGTTTACAAGTAGCCGATTACAATGTAATAGTTACCAAAAATGTAAATTTTACTAGTTTAACTAAAAAGATAACAGGAAATACTGCAAAGCAAAATCACATTAGGACTTTTTTTAATGTTTACAATGCTTTTCAGTAAACCGTGTTTGCATAAAGGGAAGACATAATTTCTTTAAACAAATGAACACATGGTGCACTTCACTGCTTAATCAGGAAAAAATACTGTTACAGACATGCTCACAGATTTTGAACTACAGTAGAGTGTATGTACTGTAGTAGTTGTGCACAACAATATGGGCAATACCACTGATTTTTCATTGGTGTGTTTTGTGAAACATAACTTCAAAAGATAATCATAGAGGCATTGTTTCAGTATAATTTTCATTTCTGAAACAAATTTCTGAAATTCTGATATAATAAACTGGAATATATCTAAGCTAAATACAAATAACCAACCAATAACTAAATTCTCTTAGCAAAAAAAAAAAAGTCAAACAATGAATTTCAAATGGTGTGAGTGTGTACATGCCCTGTGGTGAACTGGCATCCCGCCCATGTGCCTTATGCCCTGTGTTGTCAGGGAGAGGCTCCAGGTCTGCACATGAGCCTGACCAGGATAACTGCTTAGAAGATGGATGGGTGGCTCTCAATAAAGGATTTAGATATAAAAATCTTTCAGTTGACCTGCCCTTTCATTATAATCTCCCAGATTTTGTTGTTATGTCTAAAGGTTTCTAAAATGCATCATTGGTCTTATATCATAAAACATGCAGGTAAGTGTATGGCTTCATTTGCCATACCTGCTCAATATATGGATTCAAGTGAAACTGAAAAATATTGAAGAATATTAAAATATTAAGAGCTGATGAATGATGATGAATATGTAAACCTTTGAGGTACTCTGAATTATTCAGGTGTAATAAATAAAATATATCACTGAACATCAAACAACACTAAAATTCAAACCAAAAGTTTTTCAATCAATATAGAGACACGTTTCCACATTTAGGGTATTTTGAGAAACACCACTCTATGTAAACTGTAATACTTTTCTAAACTGTTCAGAACATGTCACATTACATAAAGCTAGAATTTTTAAGAAGAGGTTCAATTGTTCTTTTATAGTAGTATAACATGTTAATTTTTGTTGTACTGCTGTATACCACCCTAAATCTTGCATACTGTAAGGTTTTTATGAGCTATTTAACAAATACTTTTTGCTTTTATTGCATTTTCATTGTTGCCCTTTTCCTAGGTATCTGGCAGAGCTCATTGCTGTAGATGTGAATCTATTTCTTCATGTGTTGATCTCCCATGCTGGGAATGTTTTCAGTAGTAATCAAGGTCCGTGCAACTTGTTTGTGAAATGTTTTGCCTTTATAGTTTAGAGGTGCTATACTATTTGTAAATAGAGAGGCATGTAGTTAGTATTTGATTAAACTACTATAGGCGCTGGATAAAAATAACACAATACTAGAATTTTAGAATTCTAGAATTCAGATTTTTTTATTAATCTTTTTCCATTTCCATTTTGGATTCCTTATATCAGATTTAACAGCTGCAACTTGAAACCAAAATGCTTTTTAAAAAAGATATAATGTAATACAAAGTCAAAAGAGTGATACCATTTCAGACACGTACCAAAATGTACTAATCTTCTAAATATAATCAACAAAAAAAACTTAAAAAAAAACTTATTTTAAACATTTATTTTATATTTATGCAGTTACCATATTAATTTTCTCATATTTCCAAAGCAGATCCTGGGCATGCTTTTTCATTTTAGTCCAATAAAACAGTTAAGCAGATGATTAAAAAACAAATAAGTACATTTACTGAAGGTAATTTCCCCTCTACATAACTACATTTTCAGATAATGTATATATTCTATGTTATTTGGCAAATGTGTCAAATTAGTTTCACTGTTAGAGTACCATTTATATGACATAACTCAAAATGGTAAGGGACATTTCAAGAAGTCTGTAGCTAAAAACTATTGAATACTGATTTAGTGAACATTACAAGTGGTGCCATTGGTCCATTGTTTTAATATTTGCCAAAAGTTCAATGACGTCATGTGTGGTGATATTAAATAAAGTAACAATATTTACATTTTGCCAGGAGGTGTAACTCTGTCATTGCAAGTTGGGACCATTAAAATATGTTGCATTTCTACATACAATTTGTTTAACATAAGTAAAAATATGTTGAAATACAGTGTTTGTGGGTCAAAAACACCTGTCAAAGAGTAAAATATGACCATTAAGGATTGTGACTGGGAGCCTCTAGTGGCTGGCATTGATCAGCTGACTAGGGAGAGTCAATTGGCAGGGTTTGGCTTGGGAGGCTTACTGCAAGGCTTCAATAGTGGGTGAGGTGTATGTGAGTTCCTGGTTGCCAATGGTGAAGATTGTGCCAGTCATCCAATCGGTGCTTAGCCCTCCCACATGGTGCCAGCTGATTTGCACTGTGAAAAGACGGCTGAATTGGCAAGGTTGTGAATTAGAGGAGCACACATCAGCTACCCTCAGCCTTCTGGCAGACACAAATGCTGTTGTGCAATGAACGACAAACAGCTGAGCCTAAACAATGTCTCTTTCTATCTCTCTCTCGCTATCTATGCAAAACACACACATACATGTATATATGTATAATTACACCAGCCATAAGGAGATATGCAATTTATTTTAGCTCAAAGAAAACTCTTAATATCTGTCAAAGAAATGGTAGAATCTCTAAAACATGCCAAGCAGAAGAATATAACGATTTACAAGTAACAGATGCACAAAGAAGGCAGTCCTTCTTTTTATGAAATTTGCATCTTGTAAACAGAGTGCTAAACTCTTTGTTCTTCTTGCTTCTTGACAGACTGCCAATGCTTTCTGTATGTGAACGGTGTGAATCACACACATGGACACAGATTTGTCATATATCTATTTGAATGCATCCATCCAACATCAAACCTCTTGTTTTGGATGGGGTCCCAGTGGGGCCAGGCAGCATAGGGCACAAGGCCAGAGTACACCCTGGATGGGATGAGAACACACGCACAGTTACACACTGCAGAGACACCAATTAGTCCAACTGCATGTCTGTGAACTGCAGTAAGAAAATGCAGAGCCCAAAGAAAACACACACACGATAAGAACATGAGCATTGTGCACATGAAGAGTGCAGGCAGGTTGCGAGCCCTCAGCCCTGGAAGAAGTGAGGCAGGAGTGAATAGATCTCTGTCCTGCCCCCTTTAAAAGTAGATTTGTAGATTTATTTTATTTTTTTTATTAGACTTCAGAGATTTGATGGATAACTGATTTAGCATGAGGATTACAAATTGAAAGTACTACGCCATCATACACACACATACACACACACACACGCATGCACACACGCACGCACGCACACACACATTATAATATGTAAAAGAACACTCAACTTACATAATTAGACAGAAAATCTGTCATTCTTATATTACAGATTCTACAAGTACAGCTCCAAAAGCTAATAAGTTATCTGAAACTGAAGGCATTAAGACAGATGATCAAATTCACAGAGAAAGGAATATGAAGTTTCCATTATACCCAATGCAACATATTAAACACTGTCACTGTTGTCATGTCTGCCACGACACCAATAAACCTTTATTGTAACTTCACTATCCATAATGAGCTTGTGCTGAACAGCCCCGCCCTCTCTTCCCTCCCTTGGTGCTAGCACCTGAAAACAGAGAAACACCTTTTTTGTGCTTGTGATGGTCTTTGAAATTTGTGAAAATAAAGGACTGCAGAAATCCATTCCCCCTGCCAACAGCGCAGAGCATGGAACCAAGTTTGCCCCTGCCACCAATTTCACAGACCAATTATCTACTTGGAATCATGGGAGTTAAATAAACAAACAGCAGCCCCCACTGCGCGACTGCAGGTCTCAGGCTAGTGGGAGACATGCAAGCCTCTGAGGCATTTAAAAGGATCAATTCTTCATCAAACAGTGCCCACAAAGGTCTGCTGCTCTGGCTTCCAGGTCTTTTGTTCATTGGGTGCCTCATTTATTGGGTGTCTGTTTTCACAAATCCATTCCTTATATATATATATATATATATATATATATATATATATATATATACATATATATATATATATATATATACACACACACACACACAAACATATATGTGGTCCAGGTATACCTTACCTTGTGGGGACCAAATGTCCCCACACCATGATGAATACCCATTTTTTTACCTTAAGGGAATACTGTCTTTTATAAAAATCTGTGACTGCAATGAAAAAACTAAAAATACAAAAACTCGTATTTTGTTTGGTTACTTATGGTTATGGTTAGGGCTGGGTAGGGGTTAAGGTTGTCATAGTTAGCATTAGCATTTTTCCCATAAAAATGAATGAGCGGTCCCCAAAAAATATGATTACACGAGTGTGAGTGTGTGTGCATATATATACATATATAATTATATATCTATATCTATATACATATATATATATATATATATATAGAGAGAGAGAGAGAGAGAGCGCGCAATTGGTTTCCCAAATTTTTCCATCAATTCTAAAATTTCTGCCCTATTATTTTTTTATTTTTTATTTTTTTCCCCTTTTACTTTGATTTACGACTACAAAGACAACAGCAGTACTGTTTTGTTGCAGTTGGTCACTCTTGAATTACTCAAGCAAAGCTATTTTGAAAGGATTGGTTAATAGCTGTTGAAAATCAATACTACCCTAAACTAATGGAAGGTAATTCACGGTTTAAATCGTAAAGTCCTGTCAAAGTATATGACACATAAATTCTCTTGTCTATACATACACACATGCACACACATATACTTGAAGAGACACACATACAAATCCTTTGAATTTGTCACATTTTTGAAATTTACTAATTTATGTCATGTGAAACGTACCTCTAAACGTACCTCTAAACTATACTCTAACACAAAGAAATACCAATTGTGATGAGTTTCATTTAAAGATCTCATTTCATGATTGAATTCTATAAACTGGCATAGGATACATTTATTAAGCCCTAGCATTATTTTTCAGATGCTGATTTTTTTTTTTTGTCTCCTCGTGCATAAAATGCTGTTTTTCCTGGTTCTTAAAGTTCTTTTTTTTAACTAACTTCACATTGCCTGCTGTGGCTGCTTTTCCCCCCACATGTAGGCTTAGTGGGGCTTTGTCAATGACATCGTTTCTCAACATTTTTATTTTCAGAGAGACTAAGCTTTTGTGGAATTATTGTAGTAGTTACATTTGTTGTGAGAACTTTGGACAGAGAGACAGGAAAGCATCCCTGGATGTGGTTTTTTGACATGGCTCTGGATCAATCCACAACCAGTAAATGGATATTATTAAACAGCATGGGGTGGCTCACACAGGGGATGAGGCCTTACGGAGAGCAGGCGGCTTGGCGGCTCCTCTTGCGCACTGCAACAGGGCAATTGTCGACACGCTTTTTCCTGCCAATCTGCAGCTCTCTTCCAACTGTGGCTGCCATAGCAACCTGTTCTTACCCGCCGTGGCAGCTGGCGGCCCTCCGCTTATAGAGTTGTGCGCCTCTGTGATTGCTGCCTCTTAAAATGAGGGAAAATGGCCTCCGTAATACTCATGGCCTTTCAGCCCTCCAGTGACTCAACTTGGACAGCAGAAATGAAAATAGTCTGAAAAACACCACGATAGTTTGATTCCACAAACTGTGTACAGAAAAGTGTGTGAATCTGCGGAGTGTGTTCTGCTTACAGATTTTGATATGTGTGTATGCATACCATGCCCACTATAATATAAAACAGAGATATTTTCTTGTCTCTTTAGAAACAACTGTTACAGGTTACACCTGTTCTATTCAATGCTACCATTAGACTAACTATAAAATATTTAAAGGACTTAAAAAATGAATAGACAAAGAAATTTAAATAACACTATACTACATTCACATTTAACAATGTCAGCATTTGAATGCTGTGTAATTATTAAAAAAATATAAAAGCAATACATATGGAAAAATAAAAGCTGAAGTCAGTTTCAGAAGTTTAATTTTCATGTCTTTAAACAGAACAAATTTGTTATGCAGATGTACTCAACCAGCACTGAGCACAGATATTCTGTATCACACACAGACACACACACACACACACACACACACGCACATGTAGGGTAAACATATCCTTATGGGGACCACTCATTCATTTCAATGGGGAAAAATGCTAATGCTAACTATGATAACCTTAACCCCTACCCTGCCCTAACCATAACCATAAGTAACCTAACAAAATACAAGAGTTTTTGCATTTTTAGTTTTTTCATAGCAGTCACTGATTTTTATAAAATAGAGTTTTCCCTTATGGGGACCAGGAAACCGGTCCCCATAAGGGAAAAAAAACGGATATTTATCACGTTATGGGGACATTATGTCCCCATAAGGATAGGTAAACCCGCTCGCACAGACACACACACACACACACACACACACACAGAGTGTTTCATTTTATACTTAAGGAATGAAAGTAGGGAAATGAAAGTGTTTCACTTTACAGATGAGTAACACTTGATACCAGCTACCTATTACTTTAACCTTGCAGATTAATTCAGAAAGATGAGGAGGTTGATTCAATAGCACTAAAACGAACATGCTCTCTAATATTCAGTGGAACTAATGCAAGAGTCAATTATTTGTTACCTTGAGCTAACTAACTTACTGTAATAACTATTGCTAATTAGCTATATTACACTTTCGTCAAAGATCCTGCAAAAGCTTTCCTTGCCAAATAGCACAGAAAGCACATTTTTAAGGTTTTGTGTACATGGAAATATTTTGGCAAATGAAGATGGCAGTGTACAATATAGCTGTTGTTCTTTTTTACTAATAAATTTAAATTTGTTTCAGAGGCCAGTGATTCTACTCCTCCCATGAATGACTAGCTGATTCATTGATGTCTCTTTTCTTTTACAGGCCAAATATGCTGCTATTAATTCACGGTATAAGCTATCCCTATATATCATTGGTTAAAGCAAGAGGTGTCACTGAGTGCCAAACAAAAAAATAATAATAAATAAATAAAAATAAAATGTAATGAGCATGAAAAAAGAAAATTGTGAAAGTTTCTTCCAAATTTTATTTGAGTATGTCTCAAGTAATTGTAAATATAAGTTTGGTGTGCACTTAAGAATATTGTTAAAAGCTTTGGATCTTTGAAATAGTTTGATAGCTTTTAGGTTGGTCCAAAGAGAGTAGATATGCATACATGCTTAAAATGCTGAAAAGGAAGCACAGTTCACGCACAAACAATCCTTATCAGAAAATCCAAATACATAAATTAAAATAAATGACTACATGTGACATGATTTCATTCAGAATTATACCCAGACAGTGAATAATTCTGACATTATTTATAAAAAATATAATAATATTTGTCCAAAGATCTTATTGCAGATAGAGAAGTAAAGAATTTGTTTTTAAGATAGCACCTTCTCCCAGTAATAATAAAAAAGAAAGATTTTTTTTTCAGGGATACTTCAGGGTTGGATGGTGAACAAAACAATGTGATACAGGGGTAGGAGGACAAAGTAGGAACTTGACTACAGGATTGAAGATGGGCTTAAGAAAACAGTGGAATGAAAAAAACATACAAGGAAACAAAATGGGCATCAGGTCTTGGTAATGGCTGTAATGGGGGTGCATGCTCTGGCATTAGGGTCTGGTTGCACGTTCTGTGCCTTAGGGGAAAACATAAGCAATTTTTATGTGACTTGTAATAAGGTACAGGTGATGTGAATGATTATCCTCACCTGATTTCACCCTGCCCAGGGACATTCACGTCCCCCATCTCACAGTGGCCGTCATATTATACATTTCAAGTGCTGTGATTCATTTTTCTGAAACTTATTCATTTACAGGTTGAGCCATTATACTAGCTAATGTCACCTAATAGCACAATTGATCTTAACTAGTAGTATCAGAGGATTAAAACAAAAAAAAAAGTTCAGTTTGCTAACTAAGCATGCTATTAAGATTGAACATGAATGTTAAAAATAAATAGTTGCTATGAAGTGCAAAATTAAAGGATGGCTAGCGCGCAATCACAATGAATCCAACAGGCAGAGCAGGCTGTTTTTCAGGTGTTGGCACACTTTTCAAGTATCAGAGCACTATACAAAATTCATATGGGGTTATTTTAGTCAGATGCAAAACAAGGTTAAATATTATCTTAATAATAATATTGTCTAAATAATAATAATGTCTTAATAATCAGTCCTGAGCACGTAAAGCAATTAGAAGGTAGACATATTACAATAAACAATTTCTTCATAAATTATATTAAAAATGTCATATTTGTTTCAGTACCATATTCTCCCTTGTAATAAAAAGAGGAATTTTTTTTGTTGTAATGTTATGATTTTTGTTGAATTCAAATTCAGGTGCCTCAAAGCTTTATGGCTGAATTAAGGTCCAAGTTATTTCTGGGCATGCTTCTTCCATGGATTCATGGATGCAATCTTGTTCCAGTTTGTTTACACAATCTGCTGACTATTAATTTTGTTTTTATGACTATGTGTATGTACACTGCCTGGCCAAATAAAAAGTCATACACTTTAATATATCAATGGACCTCCTTTAGCTTTGATTATTCATTGTGGCATTGTTTTAATGAGCCTATGCAATGCTTCAACATTTATTTTAATCCAGATTTGTATTAATATTTTGCACACACAAAACCACTCTGTAAGTCCAGCACATCCCAAAGACATTCAGTAATGTTTTGAACAGTTATGAACTTGATTCCAATACTTTCAGCTATCTCCCTAGTTGCCTTCTTTACTTGATGCAGGCCAATAATTTGCCCTTTGTGAAATGCAGTAACATCTTTTCTGCGACCACGTGACGCATCTTCAGACATGGTTGTTTAAGAAATCAGAAGCTACACACTGCATCAGTTAAAATTAAAGCAATTAGTACCAGCTGGAACATATTAATCACTGCAATAATGATCCAGTAATTGGTTCTTAAGTATTTGCTTATTGAAATTAAAAACAGCAACTTTTGGCCAGCCAGTGTATAAAAGCCCAAAATATAGTGAGTGATGTGTCAGGGTATACACCACCCAGGCTGGCAGAGCAATTCCACGGTCAGGCCCCTACTTGACTCCCTTAACTGAACTGCCTCAGGAACTATCAGACAATACTTTCTCAGCTGTACTGTATGTTGCTTTATATAAAAGCTTCTGCTAAATAAATGTAATGCATAATCGAAATAGGATGAATGTTTTCTGGAAATTAATGGATAAAGTACTCAAGGCCTCAAAAATTCCACACAACAGACTTTGCTAGAATTTCTTTATGGTGGCATAAAAATAAAAATTTTAGCAAACACTGGACTAATGGTCTAACTTCTCTGGGGGCCCTAGGCTGACATAGGTATTGAGCCCCTAAGCTGAAAGAGTCTTAGCAAAATGAGTTTAAAGAGAAATGATAGAAAATTAAAAACAAGAGAATGTCAGTAATATGCTAATCAAAGCGTGGGGTGCCAGTGGTACAACTTACCAATCAGTGTGGGGGTTGGAATGCTGTCGGTAACATTTGCCAACCTGGGGTGCGTTTCTCGAAACCATCGTTGCTACCTACGTTAGCAACTTGCGTGGTTCGACGCAAGTTGCGTGGTTCGATGTAAGTACGACGCAGGTGTTTCTCGAAACCATAGTTCAAACTACATAGGTAACGATACTGCGGACTTACGTGGTACGATGCATCGTTAAACGACGCAGGTGTTTCTCGAAACCATAGTTCGAACGAACGTTCGCAAACACTGTCGTTAAGTTGTGTAGTTCGAACTACAGCTCGCGAGCTGTAGTTAGAAGCGTAGTTATATGTAAATTCGTCAGCGATGGTGGAAAATGCAGTTTAATAAGGTATAGTCACTGTGTAAGTAAGAAATTTAATAATCTTTAATACCTAATAAGAAATAATTTAGCTCTACGATCACATATAATGTGAAGGTGTCTGAAAATGTAGTTTGAAACGTAATTGTTGTGTGGGTCTCTGGTCATAAGTACGGTAACTGTCTGTAGTGAGCAATCGGTCTTTGTCAGTCATGTGTCTGCACTGTCTGACACGCCCCCATTCGCCATTTTGAAGGTATTCAAAATGTGATTTAGTATGACAGCCTTTCACACAGCACGAGTATCCCATCTTTCGAAGGATAAAGGCGGACGCAAATGCTTGCTCTTGAGTTATATACCTCCAAAATGGCGATTCGACCCACAATACTGTACACTGCGACTATAGCGAGTGTGACGTCAACTGTCAAAGACCGATAGGGACAAATCTCAGACTGCAAAGTATTAATTAGCACAGGGGTGGCTAATTTTATCCAGAAAGAGCATGCAGCTTTTCACTGCAACTCCGTGCTTAGAGCAAAACGTAGAGGACCGATCGACTGAAGAGGTCGCACAACTGGGTTTGAGCAACTGATCCAACGGTTATCCCAAAAAAAAACATGCCAACACACCGGCCCTTTCCATAATGGAACAGTGGAATGACACTACAGCGGTCAGATACGAATCCATGCCTTTGTACTCGGGAAATGTCGTCTGTAATGTTTGGTTATTACACACACCTGTGTATTCCAGTCAGCCAGTATAACAATATTCTGTAAACGACAACGTCGGAATAAAAGTTATTCTGTTTATCACTCCAAGGAGCATCGCATTATTTTTCCGCGATTGCTAATTTTCATTTTATTGGCGTTGTGTGACTGACAGAAATTGATGTCACAAATAAATATATATGTGTGTGTGTGTGATTATTATATATTTTACACAGTTCGCGAGTGTTTGTACGCGACCGGCTGTGAAAGTGCGTTGTTATTTGTTGCGCATGACTTGCCGTGAGTCTGACCAATCAGCACTGGAACCACTGTAGTTCCAACTACATAAGTCCTAACTAACTAACGTGGTTCGAACAACTGTGGTACGACGGTTTCGAGAAACAGTCGTTGGTCGGATGTTGGTTAGTTTGAACTACCATAGTACGATGCATCGTTAATGCTAACTTCCGTCGTTGTTCGAGAAACGCACCCCTGGGCGAGGGTGATATCATGCTGGTGGATCAATCAATTAGATTTAAAAAGTTGAACCATTCCCTCTTGCCGTGGCCCTTGGGTGTAGCCTAAGATAGCCTATGCCTCACACCCCCAAGGCTAAGGTTAATCTTGAATTTTTGCATACATTTGTTTAATTGTGTTCTCTCTATGTCTGTTTACAATTTGTCAACTGCTCTAACAGAATAGTATGAAAGACATAGGATCTTTGCGCTGTTTTTATCTTCTGTTTGGCTACTTTGTGCCGGTTCAATTGACAGTGAAACAACCAGTAGACTCCATTACATAGTCCATTACAGCTGGGATGGCGGCAACTTCGTCTATCCTGAAAATTGTCTCTAGAAATGCAAATAATAGACATTTTGCTCTAATTTAATTGATCATATTATCCATATTATCTTCATGGGTCCCCTACTTTTTGGGGGTCCAGATGGCTGCCTATACTTGCCTCACATGAAAGCACATGAAAATGTTATTGATTGGTCGGTAACACTAACAAAGGAAAGACTCATGCAGTTGACTTTTCCTTGTTTGTTCCTCATTATTACCTACCCCTAGATCCAATGTTTGTGGTGTCATCTCAGTAGTGTCAATATATTAACAATGTATTTTTTATGTGGAAATATTGTATTCAGCTGGAAGTAATACAATTAAACTTGCTCAAATTACACACTATAATGGCTCCTGGAACAGATTACAGTGTTTCACATTTTAGCACATTCATTATCATAAGAATGACAACCTATAATTTTATTGACAGGTCTAGAATAGTTCTTTTTATAGTAGATATTAAAAATGGAAGTTGTATAACATAAATGCAAAGCATTATATGTATATACATACAGACTAGTTAACAAAGTTAAATATGTCTTCAAAATACATACAAACAAACTGCCTGTACATTAGTCATTTTCAATACTTTTCTAATAGGGCAGTATTGTAGTTCAGTGTTGGCCAGAGTTGTGGAGTGTGTATGGAGTTTGTTTGTTATACTTGTGTTTGATTTCCTCCGAAAAAAAGTGTTTGTGAATTGCCCATAGTGTGTGACACTGTGCCCTGTGATGAACTGGTTTCCCATCCAGGGTGTCTCCAGCTTGATGCCATGTGCTTCATTGGTCAGGCTCCAGACTCACAATGACCCTGCATACAATAAGCAGTTAGTGAAACTGGAAAGATGGACGCCTGTTAATGCATTCTGATGTTATGAAAAAATGACATAATCTGCTGAGATCAGGATTCATTGTATTTTTTGAGAGAAAAAAAGAATGTGTATTAAAAAGTAGACTAAATTGTTTAACTTAAATTTTCAACTTGCATGTACTGGAATATGGACAAGATGTTTTAGTAGAATAGGCTAAATTCCTCAAGTGAAAGAAAGGAAAATCTTAAAGGTGAATCTGGCTATAAAATACGTCAGTCTGCATGTTCTGTTGGAGTTGCAGTATGGCTCCGTGGCTAGTGACGCTGCTTCAGGGTTGGGAGTTCAACCCCCCCCCCCACCCCCATACATAATCCCCCCCCAAGTCATTCAGGTTTGCTCTGGCTGCTCCAGGATTGTTTACATTCGCTTGTCAATCTGAGTCCAGCTTCTCCCATGAACCTATGATCATAAGGGTGTTATGCTACACTCTAACAGGTTTTCTTACAGGCACTCTTAAGAAACTGAATAATAATTTAATAACCAAGATAAAATTATATGTTAAATGAAAATGTATAAAGTCAATTGCTATGTTTTAGTTACATATATTCTGAATATTCATTTTTAAAGTTGTCTGGTATCATGCATACTGTATGACAGGCATTCAAACTGTGGGGTGTGAAGGAATTTCAAGGGGGTCACAGGTGAGGAGACATAAAATAGAGGACTGTGCATGAGGTTTGAGGTGGGGGCAGAGCTATTTCGAAAATGCAACCTTAAGAAATATTAAAAATAATGTGAACGAATTGAAATAACTTAATAAACAAATTAAAATGAAAAATTTAAGCAATAATTTATTTTTAATTTTATTTGTGTATTTGGGGTCAGTCTGTGTGAGTGTATGTGTGTGGGGTGAATCAGGACAAATATATCAGCCATAGGGGCTCTGTCAATAAAAGTCTGCTGTAAGTTGTCGTCTCTATATAGATAGAAAAGGAGTACCAACACAAAATGGAGTAACAGAAAACAGAACAGAGCTCTGGCGCTTTAAGAAGAGACTTAATTCAAATAATGTAACAGACATCAAGCACTATGAAAAATTAACACAATTAATTAGCACATAATTAATAAATACTTTTCTGCATAAAGCAGACAGACAGGGGCAGCATTCCATCAGCAGCTGCGGCACCAAAGGGGGTGCAGTCACCTTGAGGACACTGATTGGCAGCTGTCGTATAAGCAACAACCAAGCTCCCTCAGGGTTTCTAGCTGTGGTCTTTCTGGAAGTTGGCTCCAGGTGCATGGAAGGTGTCAGGTATGCTCATTTACTAAACTATTAAGTCTGTGGTTTGTGTTTCTCTAGAAAGCTATCTCATCAACAAGCAAGGGCAAAGTCAGTGAAGTTGCCTTCAGGCTGGCTGAGTAGGTCACCCTATCTGTAAGGGGTGGACAACAACAACTGACTGATCAAATCTGTGGGTGGAGCTTCGAGTTATGTCATGTTAGCTGCCTTAGCAAAAAGGCACCAGAACTGTCATCAGGCTGGGTGCATCAATGTTGAGTTGTCAGTATTATTTAGCTGGCCAGGTAGTACTACCACCTGATGGCCTAAGGTCAATGACCTTCCTCAACAAATCACTAGATTATAGCTTTCTGGCCATTTCTGGCCCCAGATTCTCCCTGCTCTCAGATCCCAAATGGTGCCGGTTTAGATAGGTAACACAGTAGAATAACACTGAAATATGAAGTTTTGGGGTTCTGCCACCGCTAGATGTGTGGGCACCGTCTTCTGAATGTTTTTCTTATTATTTTTCATTGTTTCTTTTTTCCAGTTCTATACATTATAGAGCTTTTGCATTATTACAGAAACATGACCTTAATGTGATTATTATTAAAGAAATAAAACACAAGAACAAAGCTTGGTGCCTTTAAGAAAATACTTTAAAAATACAGCACAACTCAAACATTATTAAAATGTATTAAACACAGAAAACTACAAATCCATATTCAGCAAATAATCAAAATATTATGAAACCAAATATGGGCAACCTTGTCTTTGTTACAAACAAATCTTAAAATTAATCTTTTAATCAACATGAACTGCTAACAATTAACATGAGCTCCCAAAATTAGTTCCATCAGGGGCCCAGGTTGTCCACTATTAATTAGTGCATTCCTATATAAAGCAGATATCTCGCCAGTGCCTGCTAAATGGGTGGAACAGGTGCATGAGAATGCAAATCGGCAGCACCAGGAGGCACCAGCCGTTAATGAACACTAGCGGTTGCACAAATAGCCAGTGACCTGCCTTGGGATGCTGGGTTTCTTCTATTCCAGGTACTTACTTTTTTGTAGTTGAATATATGTATTTCTTGGCCAGTATCATCTGCTGATTTCTTGTGTCTGACTTGGTGTAACAACAGACGTATAAATGTTGGAAGTCCTCCTGGTGCTGGCAAACTGCTCTCTAGCTCACTCATGTTTTCCCATTAAAACATATATGTCTTTGAACATCAAAAAAAGAAACTGCAAAAAGAAGAACATTGAAATAACATCTTTATTATCTTTTGTCCAAATATGTCTGTGCTGTCACCTTAAGAGTGCATGACATCAGTCCCGTTATACTTGGTATGGCTTGAAATAATCCCACTTTTAGGATTATAAATGTATATGTACTGTTATTCCATCCAAATCATGATCAATGATTTGTGGATGTATGTAGGTGTCTATCTTGCTCATCCTTAGGGCCACTGTTAAGTCCGATTACTCAGGGCTATAGCCCCGAGTATGTTCACCCTAGCCCAGAGTATTTTAGCCCTGATGCCATTATCTTCCTTAAAAAAAAGTCAAGCCCCAGGTAAACATGACTTAACCCCTGATCTTTTCAATAGCTAGAAACTCCCCTGCTTATAGGTCAACTGTGCCATACCTCATAACCACTAAATCAGACATTCAGACATCCAGAGGAAGCATCTACAAGTCAACCTGGATCCAGTCACAAGAAGTCACTGGATCCATCTCAATCAAGAAGGGTATATGGTTGTTGTAAAATCTGATTAAATCTTTGACATGTATTCCACAGTGGCAGGGGCATCCTGATCTCAGCAGATTATGTCATTTTTTCATAACATCAGAATGTTGGAGGCACATGGATACCCTGAAAGATTCAGGGGGCCCAGCATTTGAAAGGAGCATTTGAATATGTAAAATTATACATAAAATTACTGGGAGAGAGGCCCAAGGTGACATTTTATCAGGGAGCCCAGACTTTCCAGGTATTAAAAAGAATAATGGCAACACTTTACCTAAGGCCATGTTTTTAGTAATTTATAAAAACATTAATAATGCATTATATCGCAGTCAAAAAGCATTATAAACATGGCTGTAAACATTTATAAAAAGGCATAAAATATTATAACCATGTTTATTATGCATTGTGCATTGTGTTATACTGCAGTTATAAAGCATCTTTAATGCTGACCATTATAATGCATTAAAAAAAAAATTTTCATGACCTTAAGTAAAGTGTTACCGAAATAATTTGAAAGGAGTTTAGACTTGTTTCTGCTCACTCCTCACAAAAATGAATGTAATATAGTGTTATTACCAAGAATAAGAACATCTCCACTAAACATGTCGCTCACACCCAATAATGCTATTATTTAATGTACCTAATATACTTTAGTGACAATAAGCCTTGTAACTAATTTATTCTGCAATCAGCATTAATCCCAAAACTTTCTTCTGTGTACTTGCAGCTGAACAGATCTTACAAACCTACTGTTATCTTTATTAAAAATAAATCCTCTTTGTTGTGTTAACAGGCCACAGGTAATATATCAAAAACACAATTATTTTTTAAATTTACATAATGAAACATTTAACAGTTGTTATGAAATCATCTAAAAAATGAACCTTGTTTTTTTTCATTTTCAGTAGATTTTAAATGTCCAGGAAGATCATTATTTATTTAAGAAAAATTTCTCCCACAGGCCAGAACTTTAAAGCTGTAACCAAGACATGTAGCTCTAGCATTCATCATCAGTTTAACCCCTGATTTTACTAAATCATTTTCCTGCCAGTTTGTACACACAACCATAAAACAGCAACATCAAGTAGTGTTCCAGCATGCACCACTGAGTACAATGACTGTGGTTAAAATAGCCTGTTATTCAAGCAAATATATAACAAATTGTAAAAGTTAAATGTTCCCAACATTTTCGATGCATCAGTTTTAAAAAGTATTTCACCAAAAAGAGTGATGCAGCATTTTTTCAATTTGTAGTTTGTAGCCATATCAATCCATGGCATGTTTCAATGAAGCCACTAATTGTTTCCTAATTACCCCTGTTATTTTCTCACAATCTACACCAAATTTCCTTTTAAAGAACAGACAGCAATCGTAATGGTTGAACAAAGACAGCAAAGGGAACAGATGAATGAAGACAACAGACACAATGACTAGATAAATAATTACTTTTTTCTTTTCTCACAGCAGAATTAGACTTCTTTAACAGCTGAAAGGATTGACATTGGAGTAGTAGGTCATACCTTAGCGTATCCTGAAGAATCTGAGAAAATTGATCTACACAGTTATTGTTTTTTAAATGTTTGCATATATTCTATTCCATAAAATAACTATTACCTGCCCAAAGTGACAGAATGACATAAAATGTATTCAGTCAATGAATTCACTTTCCGTTTATATATTTTTCAAATAGCCTAATTCAAATGTGTTATCATGGTCCTGCCTAATAAATCAATCAACTCCTCGTATTTACATCAAATTATAAAGAATTGTTGCTTGAAACACCCATGGAAGCCTAGCTATCATATTTAGAACTTTTAACAAAGCCCAATTATTTTTATTTTTTATCAATGTCTTAGGCTACAGTGGGGGATACACATTCATATCAACAAGAGGAGGGATGAAGTGTATCGCACCTTCAATCATTCCTGTATAAAATTAACATTTACATTGAGTCATTACACTTTTTTATGTAAAGCAAAAGTATTTAACCACAACAGGTCCCACTATTAATTCTTGCTATAGATACCAAAGACTTTTTGTATTTACAATGTGTGCATGCCCAAAACATGGTGGCTGTGGCATGCTACTCCTGACTCTCGGCAATCAAATGTTAGTGAATTCGGCATGTTCGGTTGAAGAGGTTGCTAGGCAATCCTTGTGAGATATATAAGACCCATAGGAGACGTTTATGAAATGATTTATTGGTGTATTGTTATTATTTCCTACTTAAATGCCTAAATTTACATTATTGGCCACTGGCATCACTGTTTTAATGTAATTAATTTTGTTCGGCGTAAGTTAGTAACTTTTGGAGTCACATTCCCCAACCCCATTTTCCCATTGGATATGTGCCTTTTACTCTGCGATTTTAGTCAGATTTAGTCAGGTTTTAAAGAAAAGCATTAGTCACATTGTAGCAGGACTGACTAGTTTTTTCGTTGGCTTCCCTGCAGCCTCCGTGTGAGAAAAGCACAGACTTTCTATAATAGTGCAAAAGCACTCTAAAATATAGAACTGGGAAGAAAAAATAATGAATAATAACAACAGGAACATCAATCTCAATGGTGAAATATATGATTTATTACTGTCATATCAGACACATGCAAATGTAAAAATTATTATTACAGTTTTCTACAGCTTTACAGTTGTATAATGCGATATTGACCTATTTTTATTATCATTTCTTATCATCATAATCACATTCATTATCACTGCTACGTTGTTGTAATAGAACGACGTAGAAAGAGAATGACGAAGAAATTAAGAACGACGCAGGAAATAAGGAGTGGGTTGTAGCACTAGTAAATTTATGAATGAGATTATGAACTACCTACAATAGTTACGAAGGGATTTGAGAAACATTAATTAACGATTGAGGTGCAAGATATCAGACCACTTAACATTACGAATCCTTCGGGAAATGCAACCCTGGTTAATAGCATGGACTGAATGTTTAGAATTGCTGATAAAATAATAGTCAACAAGCAATCAACTGCATAGTCCAAACAAGCGTATACGCTACGTCATCGGCTACCGTGTATTATTTAAAACCAAGTCACTGCCACTAAAAACCACACATCTATACAATATATCTATATAATTCAGGTAGTTCCCCTGGGGACCCCTGACCTAGTTAATATAGCTCATTTATGAAATGCATGTATGTAAACAAAAATACGGGACAAATTGTGTCTTGTATTGGTTCAAAACGGAGTGTTTCATGATATACCTGGAAACATGCAAAGCATTCAGTATCAGCTGAAGTACATCAAGATGAGGATGGAAAACTTTGGTTGTCTCTGTCTGTTCCACTATCACAGGAGAACAAGTACAGGCATTGCGATTTATGCCTGATTTATGGTTTCTTGTAGGCTCTACACTGAGCTTACACTGTGACCTTTGCAAATGCCCTACACCATTGTAAGCATTTGTATTCATGCGCTAGTGTGTCTGTATCACTTTGCAGTTACACTGCCAAAGAACAGCCAGAAATGCATAGGAAGAAGTGAGATACAACCAAGCAGACCAATCACAGTTCTAGTGGCCTGTGTCGCCACGACGTGTAGTTGCATTTCTAGGGATGTGCATGTGAGACTATACCATACCTATGCTGTACCAGTGTTGACTATTCCATTGGACATGTTTTTTAACTCCTTATTTAAGTTTTTTTTTTTTTATCAGCAAGTCATTTAGTCTAATTGGTTTGCCAGCTAGTCATGTCACATGAATCTAGCCTAATAGTAATATATTTGTATATACTAATATATTTCTATATACTGTTGTGTTATATATTTCTCGTCAAATCATTTATTAAATAATTTACCTTAACAAACAGTATAACAAACAGTTAAAAGTTTTATTTTATTACATGTTCAGCTTTCTGAATATTGCAATATTACTTTTGGTCTCATAGAGGCGTGTGACTTAATACAACCCAAAATTGCCAGCTGATATTTAAATTTGATCAATATTTAAAGTTAGCAGTACTACAGCTACTACTGAAACCATGGAGATGATTGCTTGGGATGATCAGCCAATTTTTCATAGTGACGGACAAGGGATTTTGTTGGCTCATTCACCATTTATAAGAGGTCTCAAAGTACAGGCCAGCCAAATTTTTATAATTCATTTAATAATCTATTTTATAGATCAATTGTTCGATTTCTACAGAACAGAAAAGTCATTCTGCTAATCTGCGGTAGCAAGCTCAGCAAGTTATTTTTCTTTTTTTTCTGTTCACTGAGTATTTCTTATTGTGCTGCACTGTAATTTACAATGCTATACTCACCTGTCTTGAATAAATTTAAAAGGATAAGTTGCTGTTTGTAAAATCAATAAATTTGAATGTACAATACTTTTTACTTAAGCACTGTCAAAAACAGGTATTTTACTGCACAATTCACCACTGTTACATCCTGGTCTAGCAATAAGAGTAGGGAACAGGGAGTGGGGGGGGTAGAGGATATGGAGGTCGAGAAATAATGAACACCCAGGGCAATGATATTAACAGAGATGTATGTATATTTTTTGGAAATGTGGGATATGTGAACACCAGGGTGAACTTTGGGAGTGACAAAGGCAAAACAAAACCCAGTGAACTACCTACACGCGTACTAATGAAAAGTCCCATAACCAAAAAGAAAAATAAAACAAAAGACAATCGCTAACCTAACCCTTTCTAACCACAAAAAAAAAACCAAAATGTCGTACACGTAAAAAACATACAGCAATCACTCCCAATAACCCTAACACATACATTCTATATACAAAGTATTTACACAGTATTTACACATGGCAACCAAATCAAATCTGTAATCCAAAGAATATTTGTTAATCAGACAGTAGGTCAAAATAGCGAATACACAAATACAAGAGTATAACAACCAAATCCAGATCGAAATCCAAATGAGAGTGTACCGAAAACTTAAAGCAGATCATAACGGGCAGTCAAATACAACAATCACGTGGGGCTTCTTTTATAGTCCATCAGTGGAGACGTGGGAAACGGGAACAAGGTGACGAAAACCAGTTCATACAGTTTTGGTTGAGAGAAGTGGAAACCGTGGAACCTGATCAGCAGACTTGCGGAATGGGACCTGAAGACAAAGATGGATACACACCCACACGCACGCGGACATAACACCACCTTATCATGATGGAGGATTTGTGCACTTTGATCCTAGGAGCTTTGTTGTCGGGGACAGTTGCCCCTGGTAGGGTCTCCCAAGGCAAATTCATCCTAGGTGAGTGGCCAGACATCAGAAAATCCCTATGAATTATGTAGGTTAAGGACCAGGTAACCTTCCCCGGATTAGGGAGACCAGGACCCCACCCTGGAGCCAGGCCTTCCTTGGGAGGTAGCTCACAGTGGGCAGAGTCCTAAGAGTTACATGGGTCTGCACCCCTGTGGGCCCAACAACTTCACCTATAGAGGGGACCGTGGGGGTCTAGTACATTGCTGGAGAAGGGCTGCACTCTTTTTCATTCTGGAGTTGCCCTAGGTGAGAGGTATGGGTCTACTCATAGCTCCCTGGATTGACAAGAGCATATTCACCCTGGTGACCAAGAAGATTTTTGACTTCGAGTTGGGGGAGGGGCTCTGACTGTTATCTGTGTGTAAACACTGAACACTAGTTCAGAGTATCCAGTCTTCTTGAAGACCTTAGATAGGGTGCTAGAAGGAGCCTCTCTGGGGACTCCATTGTTCTACTGGGGGACTTTAACAATCACATGGGTAACGACAGTAAAAAACCTGAAAGGGTGAGATTGGGAGGAATGCCATGCCCAAGTGGTGCTCTGTTATTGAATTTGATATAATGAAGCAAGCATAAGGGATGATGTTTTGAGGTGTTTAACTTGGGAACAAGTAAGGGAAGAAGGGAGATGGAGATTGACAGGCAAAGCGTTGCAGCATCAGAAGTTATGTGGAAGTTGTACCATTCTGTCATGGTGTAGAGAGAGCTGAGCTGAAAGGCTGAAGCTATCAATTTACTGGTCAATCTGCGTTCCTTCCCTCACCTGTGGTCATAAGCTTTAGGTATTGACTGAGATAATGGGATCATTGGCTCTATTTTGATGATCTAACACAAAGCATAAGGTGCAAAGAGCAACTAACATTTATCGGTATGTCCAAATCCATCCATCGCCGAAACCGCTTAATCCCAACTGGGGTTACAGGGAGGACTGGAGCATTTCCCGGGAACAATCGGTGTAGGCAGGAACCAACCCTGGCCAGTCACCAACACACCACAGGGTGCACACACTCACAGGGTGCACACATTCACGAGGCCAACTTAGAGTCACCAATTAACCTATCGTGCACACTTTTGGACTGCGGGAGGAAACTGGAGCCCCCGGCAGAAAACCACGCAAACACGAGGAGAGCATGCAAACTCCACACAGAAAGGTCCTATGCCTGACCAGGGGACCTTCTTGCTGTGAGGCAGCAGCGATAACCACTGCACCACTCCAAATCCATTTCCTTCTTTTGATGGTGGGAAAAACAGACTTCGCGCAAGTGCAGGAGCAAAAGGGTTGTCCTAACTTTCTTAATTATTCAGCGGCATATTTTGCACGGCACATGCAATGAACCAATCGGCATGGTATATCACCCCACCTTTGAAAGGCAGTGGCACATGACCTACGGCGGATTGCTATTACAATGGTGCATTTGCCCGGCAAGCCAGATCGATTTTCACCCGAGGAAATAGACGTACTCGTGCGAGAGGCATAAAGGTGCGAGCACATCATCTATGGGAACATGACTGTTCCACCTAAGCCTTTCCAGGTGAAGCAGGTGTGGGATGAGGTAGCAGCAAGTGTGTCCTCATTTTTTTTCATCATTAGATCACCCGGTCAATGCCAAAAGCAGTATAATGATGCCAGAAGACGGGGAAAACAGAATCTAGCTGCTGACTGAGCACAGGGGCTTTGAATGGGGACTTAATCATGCTTGTGTGTGTTTTTTTTTATTTTGGGTCTGCAGTTTGCAAAATGTGAATAAAATTACTATATTTGTTCAAACAAAACACAACCTACAGTTTTTAAGGTGTTTTAAAATGTTAAAATAAAATGCAATAGGGCTGTTCTTTTTCTACAACTCACAATTTAGATTCCTCACCAGGCTACAGACGATTCAACTATTCTGTCAGCTGATCCCTCCTTGCCCGTGCTGATGCTGCCGTACACTCCTTTGTTGTCATTGGCACATGCAGTTCAGTATCATGCCTTCTAAAGTCCTCTAATGTGTCCTCATTTATGTCCATTATGCTTGGCAATGTTACACAACATACAACATGCCACAAAGAATGCTGCGACTTTCTGAGGGCTGTATTGATATGTTCTACCTAACTCATGTAAACATCTGAAACGCATTTTCAGTAATCCGAATGTCCTTTCAATTACAGAATGTGCTTATTTCTGAAAATTAATATGAATGATTTTTTTAAATGATATGGTTTATTATTTACTTAATATGTACAGTATATTTTTTCATATGTTGTTTCATGATTACATTGATGGACGGGTTGTACTATAATAATAAAATGCATATGAATCTAATAAAATAACAAAATACCATTACTGCACGTTAAGCACGTATCTGTCAATAACGAGCATCGTTCACCCACACATTTCTAAAACACGCCACTTAAATTCCATTTAACAATGCGCCACTGACTTTTGACGTGGTTGATTGATGTGATTTCACTTCCTTAAAATAGCAACGCACTGACAATGTGCCTGTTTAATGAGGCCATGCCTCATTAAAAAAACACCACTCCTACAAGTGCGAAGCGGCCGCAAAATCATTTGCTATTTTGAAGGCATGCATGCGCTGGTACAAAACAAGCAAAACCTCTTTGCGTAACGCAAAATGGTGCCCCATGTATACAAGCAGCAATAATGAGTTTCCTTTGCAAAGTGTCTAGGCTCAGCCTTAGAGATAGGGTGAGCAGCTTGGACATTCAGGAAGGGCTCAAAGTAGAGCTATTGTTCCTCCGCATTGAAAGGAGAGATTATATTTCTCAGCTGGTATGGGAATGCCTTGGTATCCTCCTGGAGAGGCTAGGGGAGGTGATAGAGAACCCGGAGAAGCTGGGGAGAGGGAAGTCGGGGCATCCCTGCTCAGACTGGTGCCCCAGTGTCTTGGATAACTGGCAGAAAATGGTTGGATGGATGGGGTATACTGGATGACTTTTACTTTTACTTAACATTTTGGGTGGTATCTGTATTATGAAAATTGTGTACTTTTCCCACCACTGTTCTTCCTATGCATTCTGTGCATGTGTGAATGTATGCATTTTATGTGGACATGACCACAGAAGTATGAATAGCTCGATGTCCTTTATATGTGCAGATGTCTAACCACATAGTCTGCATGCATGAACTGGCCTTTAGTTAAAAAAGTGCTTTTTTCATTCAAATGTATACTCCCATATTTCGGCTAGATGCACACATTAGGCTAAGAAACATCAAAATATTGGAATGTTGCATGTACGTCATATCACATTTCTGAATAAGATCATTTCCCCACAAAAGAAAATTTTGTCAAAATAACCATCTTTTGTTTATCATGGTTGGATTTTTGTTGTAATTAAAAAGATAACATTTGAGGTTATCTTTATTTGACTAAATAATGACTGTATAACCTTACAGCCAATGACAGTTATTCTTTTGAATCTTTTCATCAACAAAATTTATTGTAGCTGTGAAGGCATGACTTCCTATTGACCCATAATCAGGGCAGGGAGGTCACTGCTGGTTTCAAGTTGTTATTTTAATGCCTGCCATATACTCCTGGCCAAACATCTGCACTGGAGGTTCCTAGAGGCCGCAGTGAAAGGTCATCAGCTTGTCAAACAGAGAGAGCCTAGAAAAAGCAGTGATTAATGGTTAAAAAGGATATGCCCTTACTCTTCTGATTTGCCATAATTAATGGAATATTAGAATATTAGGTGTTACAATATTCTTTGGAATTTGGTTAAAAGGATGTCTATGCTGGCATGCTTAACCTAGTTAAATATTCAGATTACACAAATTTGTTAGTATAGTATATCTATGGGTTGAAAAAAGAATCGTACGAAATAATGGATTTTTTAAAATTATGGAAATTCTATTAGGTTAAATCTTTCAGGAACTGGAAACATATACCATGGGGAGACTTGGCTTTTTAAGCAGATGCTGGTCCATTTCACCACCAGGCAGGAATAAAGCAATCTAAAAACTAAGCACTATATTTGCAAAAAATGTATTGGTTTTAACAATGAAAATAAAGGTCCTGAGGCATCAGAAAGAATAACTAATTAAATCCTATGGCAAACCCTGAAGTACAAAACAAATTAACAAATCAAAAAACATAACGCCAATTCATAAAATTCAACAGAAATAAAAAATCAATGGCAATTCAGGAGCCTGTATCACGGATATCTTATTTAGCAGATAACATGTGGGACTAAAGGTAATCTGTGTTAAATATGAATGAATGAAGGTAATTTCAACTGGGATACTTTAAATCTGACAAGTGATCCGGTTAAGCAGGAAATCCTGCTTTGCGATACAGGCTCCAAAACACATAACAGAAAATCAGAAAAAACAATAAAATGGAATCAAAGTGATTAGTTGTCACTGTTGACACACCACAACACACATTGCACAACAACGAAATGTGTCCTCTGCTTTCAACCTGTCAGCAGTTGACTGACACAGACCAGGGAAGCAGGCGAAGGAGATCAGGATTGGGGTCAAATAAAAGGCTTTAATGGGAGAACGAAGGGGCATAACAAGGGAAACACGGCATGACACTAAACGACAATCCAATGACAGAACTAGGGAAACAAACTCTGACGTGGACTTAAATACACCAAACTAATACAGACAATTGGAAACAGCTGTTAAACACTGGGAATCGACATGAGGTTAACGAGGGGGGCATGGCACAGGAGGATCGGCACGATCGGGGTGTGACACAACCCATATGTGACATTGTGACATAGTAGTGGGCAGCAGGCAAATCAGAAAACACAACGACAATTCAGAAAACATTAACTGAAACCAGAAAAGGTAGAAACTTATTGAATCCCATGGCTTTTCCACTGATTAGACACAGAATATATCTATCACAAAGAAAATCCTGAAATTGTAATCTAACAGTAGTTAGGCACAGTTAAAAGAAATTGTATAGTTAACCACATGCAGGTCTGATCTTTTGTTTTACCCTTATTGTGGTAAATGTACTTAAGGTTTTCCAAACTTTTGCAGTGCCTGTGGTAAAGTACTGAATATTTCACAGTTTTCTGATTGCTTAGGCACTTGAAACTATAGGCTATATTGCAAAATGCTACACACTCACCACAAAACCTTATAGCAGGTTTCTCCAAATCTGTTCCTGGAGGGCCAGAATCCCAACTCAGTTTGCAGATTTCTTTGCTGAAACTCATCTTAATCAGCTAATTACCAGGTTTAGTAGGTGTGCCTGAACAGAGAAATCTGCAAACTGTATTGGATTCTGGCCCTCCAGGACCAAAATTGGGGATTTTGGCTTACATCAAACCAACAAATTATTATACTTGAACACTAATCTTGAAAAACGATAGCAGTTCTAGCTTCACATTTAAAAAAAAAAAATGTTTTTGTATCAATACAATATACACAAACCTTGCACATGAAGCACTAATTATGCACTGACAAGTACAAATGAAAAGCACTCTTGGCTTTATCTGTGTGCAGGGCATAGCAGTTTGCAGAAAAGTGCTGTCATACATGTAGCAAACACACATAAATGCAGGCATCCAAATTATGGATGTTTATTCTGAACACACTATCAATACAAATAAAGGGATAAAGTTTTTTTCTTTCTAAAAATGGTTTTCCTTGTTGAGACTGAATGCATGCATCAAGTAGCTTAAGCGAACTTTACAGAATCATAGATAGTTTCATCACAATTATAAACACATTCTCATGGCTTAAACGCAGTTTGCAATCCTGATGTACTCGCTTCGCCAAGACACAGTATGCACACATACTGTATCTCTAAGTGCTTCAGCCCACTTCTCACCATGAACTCACTTTTATTTCATGACATCATTTGGTCACTAATCTGAACTCAGTTAGCTTACCCCCAAAAACTTCCAGCACCTGTTTGAGCACAATTAAGCCAAATTATGCACAGAGGTCCCAGCTTCCAAATGCATGTAAAAGTCTCCAAACAACTCAAGGAAAAATAGAACAATGGAACACGAAAGAGCAGAAAGAGGGAAGGGGCAGAGGGAGACAGAGAATGAGGAAGGCAAGTTATTTCCAGTGAAATAAGAGCTATTTAGTTTCTAATGTTATCAACCTTGGCATGAGCAAATAAAGAAGCTGGTCAGTGAGTGCATCCAAATTTAAACCACTGTACTGTTGCTGGGGTCATTAGGATATTTAGATATAATAATAATTTAACCTTTATTGTCCCTCATGGGGAAATTTGTTTTATGCCTCCATCACCTTGCTCTTTGTAGAACAAGCTGTCTGCAAAGGGCAGCCACCTGTTGGGGTGCCTAGGGAGCTGGGGGTTAAGGGCCTTGCTCAAGGACCCACAGATATGCTGAAGCTGGGTTTGAACCGGTGCCCTTGTGATTACAAGCACACAGGATTAGCCCACTGAGCCACACACTGCCCCAAATGATATGATATATGAGAATAGGTAAGTCTTTGTGCAATTACTGTGCAGTTACACAATATTTCTTATATTGTATATCAAAGATCTCAGTGTGTATGTTGATGCTTCCATGTCCCACTCCCACCAGTGTGGGGAAGCAATAAAAAGGCCAATAGAATGTTGGGTTTCATCTCTAGGTGTGTGGAGTTTAAGTCAAGGGAAGTGATGCTACAATTATATAATTCCTTTGTAAGACCCCACCTAGAATATTGTGTGCAGGTTTGCTCACCATACCTTAAGAAGGACATTGCGGCCTTGGAAAAGGTGCAACATAGGGCTACGAGAATGATTCCTGATCTTAGAGGAATGTCTTATGAGGAGAGGTTAGCTGAGTTGAATCTGTTTAGCCTCAAGCAAAGGAGACTAAAGGGGGATATGATCCAGGTATATAAGATTCTAACAGGTCTGGATGCTGTTCAGCCAAATGGCTACTTCAATATTAGTTTAAATACTAGAACTTGTGGCCATAAGTGGAAATTAGCGGGAGAACATTTTAAAACTAATTTGAGGAAGCACTTCTTTACACAGTGTGTAGTTAGAGTATGGAATAGTCTTCCTACTAGTGTAGCACAAGCTAAAACCCTGGGTTCCTTTAAATCAGGGCTAGATAAGATTTTAACAACTCTGAGCTATTCTCTTCTCCCCAAACAAGTTTGATGGGCCGAATGGCCTCCTCTCATTTGTAAATTTCTTATGTTCTTATGTAAAGGAACATGTTTTGTAGAACTGATAGAATACCATCCAATGGTGGAAGAAACCATCTATTCAGTGAAGAACAAGAGAGGTAAATAGTCAAAAAACAAAATAAGCAAAAAACTCAACAAGACTAAGACAAATTCAAACAATGGTCATAGAGTGCCATGGTATCTTCTGTAACATCAGGGTGCATGGTTTCCATATTCACTGACCGGTTGTTGAGAAGGCACAGGACGGGCATGAGGCAATTGTATAAAGTCCTCTTTCAGAGGAACCATGATCATGTGAAAGAAAGGTGATATCAATGTGTTCAGGTCAGAATATCCCAGTGTGCTTACAGTATTCATTGTTTTTTGGGTTACTATTTTGCTGAAACCTTCTATCCATTTGGAGTATGCTTGAGCTTGATGCACTTGCTGATATGGTTGAATATATCCTCTTAAAAATGAAGCTGGATTCAGTTTGGCCCAAAGACATTGCTACTATAAGTCTACAAGGAGTTGTTTATCGCCATATTACAATAGGGCCATCCAACACAGCACTCCTATGGGATTTCCTCAGTGCACTTCATGATCGCATATTCCCACAACCAGAAAGACAACATACAACCACACTCAACACAAACACAAGAACGGTTCATAAACCACATGCACGTATAAATGATATTCCTTCCATCATATTCCTCATTCCTCAGTCCCACAGAGGAATTGTTTTTTCCAGTTGGCACTGTTTGGAAGTCACACTAATGAGTGAGTCTTCTTGAGGCGATGGATGCAGCTGAGAAGGTATCACAAGGATATATCCGTCACTAGGCACTACTTTCCCCATTGTTTGGCCATAGAGCATATCCTGTATGATGTTGATAAGAACATGTGGCTAAATCCACATGATGGGCAGAATAATGTATAGCGTGTTCAGTTTTGTGTTACATATTACAGTATGTATTTAGGTTTTTCGGCACTAGTACTGTATATAATACTGTAAAGCATATATGTTGTAATCAAATGTAAAATTGGTATCAACACTTGCATTATTTTTCAGCCCGAATATTTATAATTTCTCTAGATGATTACAGTAAATTATGATTTTTGATTTAAAATAATCAGGTGTTTCTTTATTACAGGTAGCTTAATTCTTTAATATCCCAAGAAATTGTTTAATTATTATGATGGTGTTTTGTGTATTGCAGCACAGTGTCTTAGTCAGTGCTCCATTTGGGTTTGAGTTAGTATGCAATTCTTACTCAGTTGTGTGGTTTTGAAGGTTGTGTGTGGAGTTATTCGGCTATTAGAAGGCTTCCTTGTGTATAAATAATTTTGAGGATATGGTATTAGATTATGGGGTTTGTGTATATAGTTGTGTGACACTGGTTTCATATTCTGAGGAACTATATCTAATTGGGAAAAACTATAACAATCCTCAAACAACAGAAGTACAGTAGAAGAAAACAAAACAAAAATAAGAACAGAAGTAAACTAGGCTAAATTGTGCCTTTGTGAGTCTGGCCATAAGACTTTATCTGCATCACATGCAATATTATCTTGAGCTAAGCAATGTGGAAAGTATCACCTGGAGTGCTGTTTCCAGGCCCAACATGACTCCTGATCAGTGTCTCCACAAGCCTTGTTCATTGCCTATAGAAGGGGTATGCATCAGTGGGGCTGGCGATCATATACCTTCTAACACAATGCAGAGAAGAATTCTTCACTAGGTTTCAAGAATGGAGAATATGAAGGAGATTGTGTGCAATGAAAAGTGAGTGACTGGTGAACCAATTGTGGACCACAGGAGTCAGGTAGAAACTAAAATTGTCCCAGATGATAACGTACTTGACCTGCTCTGGCCACTGGTCATTAGGAATTAGTTTGTTGTGAAGGGTGTCCAGAAATGTGATATTGTGTGCAGTGTTGTATGGACCTAGGATTGCAGGATGGTGAAGCACGCTGTTTTGATTAATAGCCACATGCACGCATTGCCACCACATTGTCCCGGGACGCTGAGAATGGCATGTTGTCCGATGATATATCTGCGGTGGCCCCTTGTTTCTGAAAAGTTGAATCCCGTCCACATACATTAGCTCATGATGCATTTGCATCTGCTTCTAGCTCCATGGCACTCTGAATGGGACAAGACAAGACAATGTAGCTCAGTATGAAAAGACAGGGATCATTCAATATAGTGTAGCACCATGCACAACATTGTCAACCACAGTCGAGCTCATTTCATCATATTGTGATCCTGACTTCCCTTCCCTGTCCTGTCTTTCGCCCTGTCTTCCTTCACCTCTTCCTTCTCCTCCTCCTGCCTATCTTACTTCTCCACCTCCTTGTCCTCCTCTTCCTCCTTCTTGTCTTTCTCCAGTTCTCATCTCTCTTACTCTGTTTAATATTGGCCTCATTGTTGTCCAAACCAAACGTTTACCTGTGGGCTATTTATAGTGCTCAAGCTCTGATTTGTAAGTGAGCTTGTTATTTAAAAGTGTTTTCATATGTGCCGATGTGGAAAGGCAACTGGCAAAATAGTCGAGACCAAAGATTGCAATTTTTCTAGAAGTGTGTTATTTAATTACAAACTGAGTGTAAAGCAGTGAGTTGTTTTAATATTTTTCCAGAAAGAGTGTTGGAAAATTACAAACTTAGTGTAAAGCAGAGAACAGGCATTCAGTGTGACACACTTGGTAAATAGATTGGCTGTAAGTGTTAATGGTTTCAGAGATCATTGCTAGTGATTAAGCATTAAGGAAAAACTCTAAAAGAAACCACAGGCAGCAAAAATAAAACCAAGGGGACAGAAAGAATATTTAAAGATAGCTATGATTTTAGCCATGTTTTACGGTTTTATTTTTTATTTTATTTCTTTCTGTTTAACTGAATTATTTCTTAGTTCATTGGCAGTATTTTGTGTTTACGTTGTGTAATTTGAAAGGCGATTCTTTATTTTCATTGAAAATCATGATTGATGTTCAATATATTTCTCTTTATTATTATTATTATTATTATTATTATTATTATTATTATTATGCATTACATATTGCCTTTATTTCCTGTCTAGTCCAAAAACATGTTGAGGTTAGCTGGAGTTACTAAATTGCATCTGTGAGTGAATGGTGCGTTAGCGTGCCTTGTGGGATAGGTGCTGAACCCTCAACCCTAAAACAGATAAGCAGGTACCAAACATTGATGGTGCTATGGGAGTGGGTAAGTCTGAACCAGCCCTCTTCCCATTCTCCTATGTAGTGACCACTCATCTGATAAGCCCCCCACCATGAGCTGACTAGGGTATATGAAAAGTATGAGGGGCTTAGTCACTATCTGAGAGAGGTAGCAGTGTGAAACCATCTTTTTAAGGACATTAAAAAGGATTATATCCTTGCACATTATGCATCTGCGTTCATGTGTGCCACTGTGATGCTACTGCCATATTAAAGATGTATGGATATTGCTGGCTGATATTTGAACTTTAACAATATTCAAAGTTAGCAGCACCAGAGGTAAAACACACCTCCTGAAATCAAATGGACTCGGATAGGTGGGGAGCAATGATCAGACATTTTCAACTGTAGGGGATGTGTTTTTCATTGTTGTGTTCTTTCTGTGGTGAGATATGTAGCAAACAAAAGCTGGGGCTGAGCATAGTAAAGGTTAGAATACTGAATCAGTCTCCTATCAGTAATGTTTGTTTTGGTGGAGGGGTGAGACGTGCAAGCTGTGCACTGTCAGTGGAGGAATCACTTAATGTTACTGCCCCTCTTCACAGACACATCCCCCTTCTTCGGGTGAGAAATGCACCAGGACAAAATTAGCTTGAGGGCAATTCCACATTCTTTTATTCCTCCCTGTGTTTTACGCCCCTCTATGATATTAAGAAGGAAGTCCCACTACCTTTGAACAGAATAAACAGTAGTGAAGGTTTATGTTATATTTTGAAAGCGTCTTTAAAATATTACAGTAGAATAGTAATACTTTATTAATCCTTGTGGGGAAATGATCTTTTTGTCTAACCTATCTTTCTCTCCATGAGACACAGAAATGCATATAGAGGTGAGCGCGATCTGGCGGGTCGCAGTGCAGGGTCAGTCAGTGTGCCATGCCCCTGAAGCTGGGGGTTAAGGGCCTTGTTCAACGGCCCATCGATATGTGGCTATTCAGTCGAGGGTGGTGCTCCAGTCAGTGCTTTTCCATTCTCAGGCACAGAGGCTTAGCCTGCTGAGCCACATGCTGCCCCCAACCGCACACAGCCCTGTGCATATACAAGCAAAAACAAAAAATAAAGGTATTGAGTCTCTATGAACCAGGCATGAAATATTCTGGGCTTAGGAATAGAACAACCAAGGGGATATACTGGCTGTATGGCGTGAAAGATCAGAAAGAATATAGGTATTTGGTGCAAGATAGAAGATAATATAATGAAATAAACCTCAAGTGGGGCTAATAAATGAGAGCTAAGAAATGAGATTCTACCTGGAGTTATGTACTCTACAAATTGTAATGGCTTATTCAAACAAGAATTTTAATAAAAAATAAATGCACTAAGAAAGTAATGCCAATTGGAAATATGAGGCTGATGTTTTGTGCTGAGCACACGAGAATCTCAGCCCAGTAGCTAATTTGGCAACGGCAGCGACATCCGCTCCGGTTCACAGTCTCCCCACCTTCATTTGAAGTTGTACTTGGTGATTTCCATATGCAATATTTTCATTTCCTCTCACTTTATCTAGTAATTTTTTTTTTCACATTGAAATGAATGGCAGTTTCAACTCCAGGTTACAAGGTTTCACCTTACAAAAATTACTTCCAGGAACACATTATGCTAGTAAATAGGGGAATACCTATACACAGGATCTGGAAGATGAAGCTAGCTTAAATTGTATGCATAATTATACCGTATGTATTTCATGCACTGCTACAGTACAAAGAAAAAAATCCCTGCTAAATTAAATTAATATGATAAATCATGTCTCAGTGGTTAGTGTTGGAACTTCACACTTCCAGAGTTGAGGGTTCAATTTGTGCTGCTGGCTATGTATATGAAGTCAGCAATTCAGATTATAGTATGCGTTGCAACCCCTGTGAGTCCAAGACCAAACATGAACTCTATGTCTGTGATTCATAAGTCCCCAATTCAAATCCTCTAGCTGGCAGAGTGAAGTCACCATTGGGTCCTTGGGTAAGCCCCATAATGCCCAGTTGCTCCAGGGGTGCTGGCTAACCCTGCTCTCTAATCCTTACTTGCAATTTGGACGAAAGTGTCTGTTAAATAAATAAAATGTAAATGAAACATGTATAGTCAGTACACAAACAATATGCAACAAGTCAATGACAAGCCCAATCAATGTTATATGATAAGTTTTAGAGTTTGTTTGTTGAAATAAGCTAGAAGAAATTGGTGAATGCTGACTGGGAGGTACTTATCAGAGCATGATATGGTTTTAGGAATGGTCAGAGTCAGAGGAACAGCCCCCAAAAGCAGTTAGTAATTGGCTGCCTTACATCTGTCTGATGACGTACAATATGAAATGGCCATAAAACAGCATAGTACTACTTTCAAGATCTGGTAACACTTTACTTAAGGCCATATTTTTAATAATTTATAATCACCTTCATAATGCATTACAAACACGGCAATAAATATAAAAAAGCACAACACATTATAGCCATGTTTATTATGCATTATTACTGCCTGTTGAGGCTCTCATCTATAATGCACTATATATACCTTTATGCAGTACAAAGCATCCTTAATGCATATACCAGGGGTATTCAATTAAGGCCCTCGATTCCAAATCCAGGCCTTGTCTTCAGTTCTCCCAGGTAGTTAGTTTAATAATTACTGATTCTGATTGGTCAGAGGCTTCAAACCTGGCTCACATGTGAAGGAAGGCTGGAAAATCAGCAGGGCTCTGCCGTTGAGGACCGTGAGTTGAATAGTCCTGGCTTATACCAACCATTATAATTCATTATAAAGGTACCTATAGTGCATTATTATTGAGCATAAAGCATTCATAATGCATAATACATATGGCTATAATGTGTTATTCCTTTTGATAAATATTTATAGCCATGTTTATAATGCTTTATGAATGAATTATTATTTGTTATGAATGTGTTTATAAATTACTAAAAAGATGGCCTTAAGTAAAGTGTTACCCAAGATACCTTAAAACCATTTGTTAGTACACAAGTCCCAGGAAAGTCTATAATTTTCTCACTATCTATAGCAAAATACAATGTTTGTCGCCAGCTCTTTTTGTACCTGGAATACCTTCATCCATTGAAATAAAATTACCTAGATTGTGAACTTTGTACTTTGCCTTGTGCCTATAGCATCTGGGACCTTGAATAGAACTAGCAGTTACAAAAAATAGATGGATGGATGAACTTTGTACTGGAAGAAATTACGTTTAGAAAAATGCAAGCCTTGCAATGCTGTGTATAATTGAAATATATCTACAAGTTCTGAAGGGAAGGGAAAACTTAATATATTAATGCATTGAAATATAAATTCAATTCCTGTTGAAGCACTCTCTGAAGAATAAGTAGCAGCAGCATTGTGATGGACAAATGGGGCCCATTGCATCATGGAGCGGAAAAGGTTAGCCTTCTCTTAAAATGGTGAAGAACCACTGGCTGTGCACAAGTAAAAATAATGTCTGTTGTTTATAACAAGGGATGTTAATATTCAATTTATTAGGTAATAGAAAAGAGGGGGTAGAAAAACAGGTGTTATAATAAATAGCAGACAAGGTTTGCGTGTATGTTTAGCATTTCTTACATTTAAAAATGAGTTGTTTGTTAAAAACCAGGAATGTGTCACAGTCCCATTTCGGTGGTGATCATATTGTTAGTGATGCATCGCCGTGGTAATTCTGACACATACTGGTAAACGATAGATTTTTGCCTAATATTGCAAATACCTATTACTGTCTAACCTCATTGCCAGTTGCCAAGTGTGGAGGGTTGCCAGTGATGCAACTTGCTGAGCTTGCCGCCAAAGATTACCAGAGTGATCCTTTTATTATTCTGTGGAAAACAAAAGATTGATCTGCAGGCCAGATTTAATAAATAATTATAAACATGTCGTAGGTCAGTAGTTTGAGACCTCTTATAATGAGCTGACAAAATCCCTCAACCTCCAGTACTGATAATGGCTGATCATCGACTCCACAACTCCTTCTTCCCCACTGCCATCAGACTCCTCAACAGCCAACAGGAGTATGATTAATGGACATTATCACCTACCTCATACTGTAATTTTTGTAAATTAAGCTCTTTGCACATCTCCTTCATTTGCACAAATGCAGTTAATATTTCTCAACATTCTACCTCATACTGTAATGTTTGAACATTAAGCTCTTTTGCACATCTTCAATTTGCACAATTGCACAGTTAATATTTCTCGACATCTGCACATTACACTTCAAAGTATTTATTTACTATTTTTTATATTTTTTCATCTCCATTATTTTAGTAGATGTAGTTCTTTTGCTGATAATGATTAGCTGTCTAATATTTGTTAAAGTGAACATATCCAACCAGACAAGTTACCCATGAGAATGTCATACTGCTCCCAAACATCCTCTGAAAAATCCTTTACCCTAGTAAACTCAGGAAGTCAGGCAGGCCACCACAGCGCCATTGCGCTGCCCCATATTTTGTTAAGCTATGTTAAATATTTTTTATAATACACATTGAGTATGATTTTGCTATGTATTATCATACCTGTACAGATACACAGTACACTTACAAGCCAAATATGCCAAACCTAAAGTTACTCAGACATACTTTGCAATTTTTTTCAGTCAAAAGGCCCACTGGGTTGGGTATTACGCTATAATTTGTACAGGGTTGTAGTAATAAAAGCGCAGTAATTATGCTTTAATGGATCATTCAAATGCAAGACAGCTATCAAAAGGGTAAAGGTAGTTTTAATTAATGTATTTTAGAATAAAAGATATATGCTAGTTATAATATATTTCTATGGAAGATATATGTTATTATTTGGAGAATAACATTCAATAATTTTGGATTAGAAGAAGTTGTTCGGGCTTTTAAATAGTGTAATATCTACTGCCACAGGATACTCTGTATCTTTAATGATTATGTCAATAATTTACACCATCCATCCATCCATCCACTTAACCAATACAGGGTCATGAGTACTGTAGTTAAACCAGAATGATTCACCTGTAGCCTCTTCATTATAATCTCTTAATTTTCTGCCTCATTTAGCTATGGTCTATGTTTGTACATCTCAGCATGCTTAAACTTATTAGACATTTTTTGAAATAGCTGTTTGAAAGATGCAAGTCCTTTATAGGGTACAAACACACAGAATCTTACATTATGGGCAATTAGAGATGCCAGTAAGTCGAACTGCATGTACAACACATGCAAACTCCACCAACACACACACGCACACACACACAGAGCAAAGATAAGATTAGAATCTCCAACCAAGGAGGTGTGAGGTGGCAGCGATGCCCACTGAGTCACCATGCCACCCATGTTAACAGCTATGCTGTAAAACTGAATTTATACAATCATTCATACATTTTGAAATGTTGCAGCAATAAAATTATGATGGAAAGACAACTGAAAGCTGAGATTCATTGCAACAGGTGTTAACGTTCACAGCACTTTGAAATTCTACATAATAGAAGTTTGCTAAATGTATCCATGTACTTTTCAAACAAATACATTATGAATGAAATATGACTGCAGATATATTCTGATGTGCTCAGATTATTATGCCCTCTTTGCACACAATTCATAAATTTACTTCAAATTATGTCATAGAAAGCTATTTTTGGACTTCCACCTTACATGAACTTCAATTAAATTACTTTATTAATAAGTCTAATAGAATAACAGCTCATGATATCAGCCAAATAAAAAAACAAAGCCAGAAACAAAACTTTTCCCACTTTAACTGTTCCATATTTGAAAAATTTTATTAGACATAAATGTATTTATGTCCTTCCAACAGACGATAAATTGGAGAGTTAATCACAAGAAGAGTCACTCCAACCATTGTTGTCTAAATTGAGACTCAAATCTTAAAATTTGGACAGTATAAACTAGGATTTTGCCATCTTGTTCATTTGACCTTCTCTGTTGGTCCCTGGAGGATTGGCTCCCCCTTTGAGTCTGGTTCCTCCCAAGGTTTCTTCCTTCTAGTCAGTTTTTCCTTGCCACTGTTGCCTCTGGCTTGCTCACTGGGGGCTTTGGGCAGGGATAATGAGCAAGAAACAATGTAATGTTGTGAAAATATGCTATACAAAGTAAAACTGAATTAAATTGAATTGTATGTAATTACACATTTAATATATATTTGTCTGGAAAAAAGCATTGTTCTCTATGCCAAATGGGATACATGTTGAGCTCCTTAAGCAGCTGAATATAGATTGTTGGGCAAATAAATTCATAAAGTAGCTAAGCTCATTGCAGTCACAATATCAATATCTATTTGGCCATAGTTGTTGGGGAGACTCTGTTTGTGATTAACTCTCCAATTTGTAATTTGTTGGAAGGATAGAAATACGTTCCAATCATTTTCATTCTATTCATGTCATATGCATATGTATGTGTGTGTGTGTTACATGATTTTCCAAACATGAATTATACCCAATTTAATTTATAAATCCTTAACATTTATAATAGTATGAGGTTCTAAATATTTGCCTTATCCTTATAAACTTAATCACTGATGAACAATTCTGAAGGTTACTTCTTGGCTGCCTGCATGTATTCAAGGCTGTGATTTTAAAAATAATGCAAACAACATTTGTCTGACAGGCTGACACAGCAGTAAATGCACCATTCTTTTTCTAAACATGTTTAACAAAAACAAGCAGAGCAATATGTCCAATTCCTTGCGGTTTTTATTATATAATTACATTTTTATTATATATGTGTGTGTGTGTGTGTGGTTCTCACAAGTCTGAAGAATGGTACAGGGGAAAGTAACCTAAGAAGCTAGTGCTCTTTGACATTACAAATGGGGTAGGGGGCACTTGGAGAAATCGGATATGCAATGATAGTTGGAGGTGTAAAAGCCTTTATCCTGCGAAACAAGATGCAAAATCGCAGCTTTTCTTTTGATATTATTCTAAGCCTGGCAAGTCTAATTCTTTGTTTTTATTTATTGATAATAATACTATAATAGTATGTTTGTTAAAAAATATTATTAGCTCTATGTTGTATAATGTATTTTATGATTAATATCCACTCAGTCCCTCTTGCAACCTTTTATTCTTATCAGGGTCCTGGGGCTACGAGCCTGTTCCAGACAGCACATGGCACAAAGCTAGGATGCAGCCTGGATGGGACGCCAATTATTTACTATAGATATTTCATTATAAACGAACACACACCATTCCGTACATACATTGACTTGGAATGCTAACGATTCTCAGTCTCTTTCATGATGACTACCTACTGCTGCCAGCGCTTTATTGGGAATTTCGGATATACACTGTCCCCATTACCAGCCATTAAAATTGCTATTAAGTACAATATACTAACTCTTTAAAGTGTTAGTAATTTTAGTGATTTTCATTTTATTTAGGTAGATTGCTATATTTTGAGACAGTATTTCTGAGGTCAGATTTACTGGAGTATTTAAATGGTATCTGAATATTGGAATATATCATTCAAAATTGCATGTACAGTATAAGGTCATGATCTTGTGAATAAATTAAAAGAAGCATGACATCTATGTGAAACCCAGTCTACCCACCTATTAAAATATAAACTGCCACTGACAATTACATAGCCAGAAATGCCAGCTATGTTTTTTTTTAGTTTTTCTTTTTAATGTGTATTAAGGAAATATTTTGGAACCAGTCCTGTTGCCAAGCTAAAATTCTTCGGGGTCTATATGTCTGCCTCTTCTAGTGCTACAAGACTTAGTGTCTGTTGAATGAACTGCTCTAAGAATGTGGAGGGAGTCTCAATGTGCTTTATTGAGATCTTTGTGAACAAGTTTGCTTTGATGTTTATGAAGAAAGGTGAGACTAGCATTAGGTACCTAGCCTGGGGCCTGACACCAAATCTTTACACGAAGAATGACTTGGCGACGAACAATGCCTCTTTACATTCAATATTACAAGTCATCAGTCACTTGTTTACATTGTCTTCATGTGGCCGGGGGAAAAAAAACATTTTCAACTTCTTCATAGCTGATGCAACAATGACTGTAACAAATTTTAGGATCAGGTTTTCAGAGCATACTCTCCTGTCAAACTCAGGTGAAAATTAGGGACACACTGAGTCAACATGTTGACTTTTCTGGGACTTAGTGACTCACTCTTTTACATTTATATACATGACAGTGATTTAAAAATACATTTGATCTTGAGATCATGTGACATTTCAATAACTATAATTATAGCCAAGGTGCTAATAGTATTATGCTGCCAGAGGGAAGGCACACTATTGTTGCTGGATTAATGGACAGTATTGTCTTTTTGTGGCTTGGTCCCTACAGTTGAACTAAATGAAAGAGCATTTGAATTACAGGCGTATAGTCCATATTTGCAGACACGTCTTCTGCTTTGCTAACATCAGAAGTGTTTTTTCCTTTCATTCTTTTCTTTCATACTACTCACCTACTGGAGGGACATTCAGTTGTTTTTATGAATTATTATTTCTTTACAAATTGTACCGTCGAGTCAAATCAAGCAATAATTATTTTGCTTGGTACTTCTTTAAAATTTACATAAGGACAGGCTTGTCAGGATAGTTGTAAAAATAATACATCTAATAACATTTATGGCATACAATAATATTTCCTCAACAGACTGCAACTGTGTGTACATCTCTGTGATGGGGAACCCCAGCCTTGTGCCCTATGCTGGTGGGGACAGGCTCTAGGCCTCCCACCGACTCTGACCGAAATAACCGAAGATGGAATGATGTATCTAAAAAATGAACCCAGAAGACACCTCAACATGTTGGCTGTCTGAAAATTTGTTCAAAGTTGCTTCTTTTTTATTGACAATTATGTGTCAGTTACTGTATATGTTTAATCTGGATAATGTCATCCCTTCAATGGTGTTCTTGCACGAAAACTTCTACTACATTATGTCATACAGGTCTGTGAAATTGCAACAATGGATTTTTGGTGCATGCACTATTGAAAATTTGGGACAGGCACAGCACAGCTAGAACAATATGCTTATATTTGAGCATTAGCCATAAACAAATAGTGATGCCTGTGTTGAAAGTAACCCATATTGTCTGTTGTTCAGAAGAATTACACCAATATCTATTTCATCAAACACTGTGGCTTTGACTCCACCTTTGCCCTCAAAGGGAATTGTGTCATTTGTAGACAGATGTTTATTGTTGTTGCCTGTATTTTGGCAGTGCCTCAGGAGGAACCTGAAATCCTGTTTATATTTCTTTGGGAGAGGAAATTAAAAGGAGAATGTCATATGATGTTATATTTAACCTTAAGATCTTATGTAATATTTAACACAAATGGTAAAGGTTCCTGAAATATGTTGAAATGAAATGTAATTGAAATAAATGAGTACCTATTTGTTTAATTTTTTTTGTTTGAAATGTGATGTAGAAAGTATTATCTTATTTTTCAACATTTTTCTAGATATAGTGCTGAAACTATACCAATAACATTTCATAATATAAAGGAATTGGTTTTCTTTAATATAATATTCTGAATCTACAAATGGTCATCTATACATGACAAAATAGCCTACTACAAACTCTTGGAAAATATAAACTTAAGCTTTTGTTACTGTTTATGCTATTCTGGCTACACTGTGCTGCCCATTAATGGAAGAAAATAAATATCCAAGAAAAAAGGATGAAAGCTTTTTTAATGAATGAAACCTTTCAAATATTAATTTCTTCTTGCATTATTTTATTTTTTTCATTCAATATTATTAATAATGCAGAAAGCTATTTAAGTAATCCAAGTAATATGTAATGCCTTACTAAACAGTTGAAAGTGTCCATGGGTATTGATGGGGGAAAATACAGAGTAAAAAGAATAAAAGATCAGCAGAAAAGATTATTTGGATATGGTCCCACAAATTGCCCCAAGGACAATTTAGAATGACTATTGCTTGATGGTAGAGGGAGCACATTCTCCTCAGGTTCTTTGGATACCAGAAGTACATACACAACCTAACAATCACTCTGACCTGCACTTCCAGTCACTCCCACTCACCAAACAGTCATCAACTGGCTGTCGCAAGATTCCTCTGCTCTGCTGGAGCTGGCCATGTGCCACCGCTAAATGTACAACTCAGTTAGGTCACACCTATCTGACTGTCTGCCGATTTATGAGAAACATGTTGTGAGTAATTTTGCTGTTGCAGATGCATTTTTAAGCAATTCCCCAATTCGACCACACTAGTTTAAAATAACTGTAGTTTTTGGTTGTTTGAGTTACTATGTCAGATGAAAAATTTTGAGACAAGGTTTCTACTCTCTCCTCTTACACAAAAATTGGATGACACCTTTATAGAGACAGAAGGACAGGTTAAAGCCAGCAGAAATGAAAGCCATGCATGATTTTCAGGAGGGCCTGTTTCACCTGCTGGAAGGCTGGAAGGCCTGTTTGTATGATGTCCTTCAGCTGATATTCTTTAGCTTTTCCTCTTGTGCCTTTTGTAGCTGCTGTGTGCACCACAGTAACCAACCTGGGGACGAGGTATTAGTGATACATAAGAAATCTCAAAAGTGGAAAGTATTTGCACCATCATTGCGATAGATCACTTTGTCTTTGAAATTAATGTGGGGACATAGTGAACTTGCTGACTAACTACCTGCCCCACAATGAAAAAGACTAACATCTGTGATGTTACTGGTCGCCAACCGCCTGTTCCAGGGACCTCATCTATGAAACCTGATAAAAATTTGTATGAACAAAAACAGAACACTGCCTGGCACAAAAAAGCGTATTTATCTAATTGGTTGTACACACATACATTTGTAATTCCCCTTGATAAATCTGATGTATCCTGTAAATGTATGTGCACAAGCCTGAGATTCTGCCCAGTTGCCGCCCACAAATAACCATAAATGGTCAAAGCAAACAAACTGCTCACTCATATAATATGCAAATCAATCTGTTCTGGTTGCAAGGTCCAATGATAATGGCTGTAAATAACAAACCAAAACAAGGAATTTTGAACAGTGAGAGGTAGAGGCATAACAAAATATTTGGAGGCTAAGCACATTTACAGCAAACAAGAAAATGTATAGATGTACATTTTTAATGATTTATTTATCAGCTGTTTCTAGAACTTTTGCACTATTTTGCACTTTCGGATTACATGCCAAATTGCAACTTGTGTTGTCTGGGAACTTGTACTTTGTGCAATGACAACGAAGTTTAATCTAAAAATAGATGTTGAATGATAACACATCGCTGCTGCAGTACATCCCGTGAGCTCTATAGAATGCACTATACCCAAAATAAATATATATTAAGATATAAATATAAATATAGGATTTTAAGATATAAAGAAAGAAACAATTTGCTCGTATAGGACCAAAGTGCTGTGACTGTTAGGGGCAAATAGTGTGCTTCACCTTCAAACTTCAACATGCGTATGGCATCTGTAATAGGCAATGTCCTATTATGCAGTGTTCTTCCAGAGTGTTTGGGATATACTGATGTGGTACATGATATTCAAAATCAATGGATCATGAGCTGACCCAGGCCATCAAGCTACTATATTTGATAATGTCTTGTTGACATTACAGATGACTTGTGTAACAGTAAAATGACGGCTTTCTATTGGTGAAAGCAGCTTCATTAGCATTAATTTCACTGCCCCAAATGATGTATGGTACACCAAATGGTGTACATCTGAATAAACTTTGATATGAGGTGCTCTTATAACATTGTGAGTGTAGTCGATTGCCTTGATTATATTAGGAGAACTGGACTTTGCTATAAATATAGGTTTTACGTTTGTCTGTTCCCTCATAGTGTAAGAAAATGTGATGTAGTGCCTGGCCAGTTTTGTCATGGCATCCATTATGGAAGAAATGTAGGAGCTGAAGGTTGGTGAGATGTCCCCGGTCAGTATAACAGCACCCTGTCGACAGAAAACAAATAGTGGGCCCAGTATATAGCTGTATATGTACAGGTATAACCTAAGTTTAAGTGGTTGGTCTCTCTAATGCTAGGCTCAGATCAGCATATAGGGCTAGACTGGGAGGCTGGGGATCCAATGGGGGATGATGTATTTTGTCAAGGGGGTGGAATGGATGTATAAAACAACGTGGGTTTAAAATGGGCCACAGCGTTTAATTTTTATGGGACAATCCTGTAATATGTGTTACACAGCTGAAATTTAAACTGAAAATTGTGTATAAACCGACAGATATGTAAGGGTCATGCATTGCACATTTTGAAATACATGGCTGAGGAGGCGAAGAACCTAGCAGGGTAGACAGTTGGCAAAATGTATCATGAGGAACCAGTGAAATTTATCAAGAGGGAATTCAATTGTGTGACACTTTTGTGGGGAGACTGTGTAAGGAAGGCTTTTAATATTAATATTTTCATTATACTGCGATACTTTTGTTCAGCAAAATTATTGTGGGGGAATTTAATTGGGTCACTTAGCTGTAGTCCAAGCCAGTTTATATATTTGTCTGTCCTGTTTGGGGGGGGGGGGTGTCAGAGCAGGGTCAGACCTTGAGACCTTAGAAACTGCTGATCATTGTCCTCTGCTTTATATATTAGCCTTGCGGGTTTTAGATATATTTTGCATGTTTGCTGGATTTGTTAATTTTTGCTTTCTTCCCAATTTTGATTTTCCCTTATTGATAAAAATTTGTTTGGGTTTTAATTTATTTTGTTATATCGGTTTGCTTGGTCTATTTCACGGCTGAACAAATAACCAATGCTTTGGAACCCTCACTCTGAGTTTTTGAACATACCCTCCTAAAAACGGTAACTCTTGCATGGTTCCGTAACAGTAGTGTTAGTTAGACTTAAAGGTTGTGATTTACTACTGTAATTCACCTTACTGGTGTGTGATTATAGAAAATTAATCAATACCCGTCAGATTAAAGAATGTGACAGTGCCGCGGTATAACATAAATTAACATGCAATCATGCCTGCTAGAGGTGTTTGAACCCTTTCAATTGTTGCTTTTATCCACATCTCATTGGTGCACAGAAGACATGGTTGGTGCACAGGTGTGAAATTCATTTTTCCTATTCTATGAAATGAACATGTGTTCTTTGGATAACTTTTATTTGTAAGAGGTTTTTGTTTACGGACTTTGAATGAGAAAATCCACTGCAAATCATCTTTGTGGGGCTTCAACCATTAATGTTAGCAGAGAAACATTTTTTTGTGGTGGTTGGGATCTATCCCTGCCTTGTCCTGTTTTCTCTTGTTTCCCCCATTTAGCTGGCAGGAGACCAGCCTCAAAACTGGATATTTACCATTTTTTCCCTTTGGTTATTTTGTCAATGTCTTGTAGTATAGATTTTTGTTTTGTATTTGTTCTGGTCATTCTGGCCTGTGTCTACTTAATTTTGTAATAATGTTTTGTTTCACTCATATTCCTAGCATTAAACTCCTTAGTTCCTATTAATTACCCTCACCTGTTCCTTGTTGCCCTAATTGCTAGTATTTGTGTAATTAGTATTGACTTACACCTGTCCCTCATCATACCCTTGTTAGCTGTCTATTTAAATTCCTGCCTTTGTTCTTGTTCCTCAGTCACTCAGTATGTTTGCCATTGCTTAGAGCACTGTGTTTCTGCTCCTGGTTTTGCTGATGGAATTGTGGCTGCTGCCTTGTGCTTACTGTGTGTTTTGTTCCTGTGTTATTAGTGTTTTGCTCCTTGCTTGGTCCCCCCATGTCTTCATAATTGTACTGTTATTGTTAGTTTTGTTTGTGGTTAGTTGTTGGTGATTCTTTTGTTTTTGACCCCTCATAGTCTATTTGTTTTCTGGTACTCCCTTTGTGTTGTGTTTGTTGAGAGCCACTATGTGAATTGTCTCTCATTCGTCATGCCCTGCCATCACAAAGAAGATCATTTGTTTGACAGGTGCGTCACAGAGTCTATAACAGGACTTCTACAGCTGCTAAAATTGATAAAAAATTGGCCAAGGGTCTTTGTTCATTTTTGTCGATGTAACAGCAACTGGGCTATTATTAGAGATGGGCGATCCACGTTTTTTCAGTTCCGATCCGATTCTGATACACAACTGTCGATACCGATACAGATTCCGATACAAGAGCTCTTTTTACTTTGTTATACTTTTATATATAAATTTTTTTAAGCTAGTAAATACAGATGGAAAGTCAGTATAGGACGTGGATGGGTCACGCATGGCCGATACCTGATCTGTCAAATAGGTTTGGATCAGCCCCGATACCAATCCGAATATCGGTATCGGTGCATCTCTAGCTATTATAATTAATAAAAATAAGTAGTGCATGATATTTATATCTGTATATTATCTCTTGCAAGTTATGTCAATGGGGAAGAAGACAATATGCCATATAATTGAAAAATTAGGAATAAAAAAGTCAGTAATTTTAGAACATTTTTATGCATCCTCTTCAAGGGAGCTTATGGCAACCCGTTTTAACATTTAATCAAGTCACACTCCTATCCGTAATTACGTTTTAGATATACAGATTATCATTTCTCCTAGTCAAAATTATATTCTTACTAGTCAGAATGGCAATTACAGATATCCACAATTGCATTCTTACTAGTAGAAAATGTATTTCAAGATATCTAAAACTTTATTTCTCCTAGTCACAATTCTATTTAAGATATCTTTAAATCTTAACAAAGTATAAGTGGCAGTTTTGACATTTAATCGCTAGACTGGATATGTATTGCAGATATCCGTAATTCAATTCTTCCTAGTCAAAAAGAGCTTTCAGATATCCACAATGACATTCTTCCTATTCACAATTGTCATTTCAGATATCCACAACGTCATTCTTCCTAGAAGAAATTACGTCACTTTTTGCCATTCATGTCTATTGGGCTTTCAATTTCAGATATCCACAATTACATTTCAGATATCTATAATTAACATTCTGGATATCCGAAATTGAATTCTTACTAGGAAAAACTCCCATTACAGATATCTACAATTCAATTGTTACTAGTCATAATTTTAATTTCAGATATCCGAAAGGAAAAAAAAAACATTCCAGATATATATAATGTAATTTTGAATATCCAAAAATACATTGTGAATAGTAAAAATGTCGTTACAGATATCCACAATTCATATTATGACTAGTAAAAATGCAATTTTAGATATCTACAATTAGAATTACGCCTAGGAACAATGCAATTGCAGATATCTACAATTGTATTGTGGATATCTGTTGACGAGTAGATAGGACACCGTTTTAACATTAAATGGGTCCATTGACTATCCACAATTAGCGTCACCTCGCTCCACTTTAGTATACCGGAGCTGTACCAGACCAGCTCACACCCTGTGTCTGAAGCATGACTGACCCAGAAATAAACCATTTCTACTTGAATGTGGATTTGACTGCTCATTTATTTTGATGCCAGGCTAAAGTTAAGGCTAAAACTTTCGTTCTTGGAGACAGCGGTGAGCGATTTCCTTGGAGCGGGATTAAAATTGACCCGAGAGGGGGCGGGCGATAATGAGCGAAGTGGCTGTGAGTGGGGGGAGCTGGCGGTCCGTGAGCGATGAGCTCCACTTACATGCTCTGGTCAAAATTATGCATTTTGTGAATGAATGACCGTCCCATGTACTGACTGCGAACAGCTGACAGCCCCTCAACATGCCACCTGCGCTAGCTGTCTGTGTCAGCAGACCCTCTGGGTGACCTAATCAAAAATGAAACTAGAGCAAAACTAGTAAACCCGGCTAATACTGATTTAATTGCACTGGAGTCTGTATTTGTGCTGAACAGTGCAGATGAGCTAAACGTATCATGTTCTGTTCTGCAGCATTAACAGCAAAAACTGTATATTCAGCAACGTGAGGCAGACGAAACAAAGAACGTTTTATATTTTACCGTGCAAGTTATTAGCTTTCTATTAAGTTATTAATTTATTTGTAATAAGGAATTTATAGAGAACTGTCATAGCAACAGTATGGATGGCATCAATAATTTAGCTGGCTTATATTTTTATATATTTTTACCGGATGTACGTCGCACCGCTATTCTAGATATCTGAAATGACGACAGGGAAACATACTGGCGGAAGACGCGTCATTTTTCCTATCAAGAATTCAATTTCGGATATCCAGAATGTTAATTCTGGATATCTGAAATGTAATTGTGGATATCTGAAATTGAAAGCCCAATAAACATGAATGGCAAAAGTGATGTAATTTCTCCTAGGAAGAATGACATTGTGGATATCTGAAATGGCAATTGTGGATAGGGAGAATGTCATTGTGGATATCTGCAATTGCCATTCTGCCTAGTAAGAATATAATTTTGACTAGGAGAAATGATATTCTGTATATCTAAAATGTAATTGTACATAGTAAATGGATCGTTTTTATGTTAAAACGGCGTCTTATCTACTCTTCAACAGATAACCACAATACAATTGTAGATATCTGCAATTGCATTGTTCCTAGTCATAATTCTAATTGTAGATATCTGAAATTGCATTTTTACTAGTCATAATATGAATTGTGGATATCCGTAAAGACATTTTTGCTAGTCACAATGTATTTCGGATATTCGAAATGACATTATGAATATCTAAAATGGTGGTATCCTTTCGGATATCTGACTATGCAAGAAACATCTCCTGGATGCCCTGGTACGCATCATCAGTGATGTATCCTGGGGTCAACAGGTGTTTCGGGTCTCGCAACATCAAACACCCTCGCCCAGGCGACCCAGCCGGGGGTGATCAGGCCCCGACTTGCGTACCAGTAGCTACCCACGGATCAGCCCTCTTGAGCCACAGCCACCTTGTGGCTTTCTCTGCAGCTTCGCTCACAGCCTGGATACCCCTCTTCTTGGCTGCCCCAGTCACCCCCAGCCGGCCGAGGACTTTGCAGAATGAACGACCTGCAAAGCCCCTGCATCCCACTTCTATGGGCTCAAAGAATGTCCTCCAGCCCCTTCCCCCAGGCCAGGGCCTTTGGGCAGCTGCTGAGGAGATGTTCTAGGGTGCCTCTTCCAAAGCACAGAGGACAGGAAGGTGTCTCACTCTTCCCCCACACGTGGAGGTTTGCTGGACTTGGCAAGGTGTGGTATACTGCCTGCACAAGGAATCGGACGCGGTGGAAGTCTGCCTGCATGATGTTTGCCCAGGTGACCTTGTGCTGCAAGGTACTCTCCCACCTTGTCCTTGTTGGGATCTCCCTGCTGCCTGAGCCCTACGGCCCTACTTACTCGCTCCTCCTCCTCACCTGCACGGACCTCTTCCTGGAGTAGCTTGTGTCTCTCCTTTCCCTGTGCCCTGCTGACCTTGGCTTTTGGGAAATACCCCAAGCCTGCTCTCCCTGTTGCCAAGACCCCCACCAGTGACTTCTGCCTTAGGCGTGACTCTGCCACCTCCACTGCCTTCTCAGCCTTCCATTTCCTTCCCGTCCTTACCTCGATGCCTGCTAATGCCACCTTACAGTCCTTGGAATCCCTGTACTGTAGGGCTTCTCTTGCATGCGCCACCTTGAACTCTTCTGTGAAACCACTGAAGGGTAGCTGCAAGGTGTTGCTTGTCCCATACAAGGCAGCGCTGATAAGGCTGCGGGGAAGACCCAGCCACTTACGAAGAAAGCCACTGATCTTCCTTTCGAGGGATTCCACAGTTGTTATTGGGACTGTGTAGACAAGCAGGGGCCACAAGATTCGTGGCAGGATGGAATGCTGATAGATCCAGGCTTTAAACCTGCCAGGCAGGCCGGACTTATCCACCTTGGTGAGCCAAGCTCCCAGCTCCTCATTTGCCTTCTGGATGGCACCAGAGTCTTTTAGACTGGAGTCAAAGAGCTTCCCCAAGCTCTTAACTGGTTGTTCCGTTATGGATGGAATTGTGGTTCCTGAGATTGAAAACCGGAACTTGTCCGTCACCTTCCCCTTCTTCAGCACCATGGACCTTGACTTGGAAGGTTTGAAACTCATCCTTGCCCATAAGATGAGCCTCTCAAGTCCTCATAAGATCCACCTGCACCCTGGGACTGATGTTGTCGTGATGGTAAGATCATCCATATAAGCTCTTGTCGGGGGCAGTCGAATACCTGACCTAGTTAGTGGCCCTCTACACTCCACCTCAGCGGCCTTAACCACCATGTTCATCGCGAGCGCGAAGAGCGTAACTGAGATGGTACAGCCTGTTATTATTCCTTTCTCAAGGCGATGCCAGTCTGAAGTAACTGACCCGGAAGTTACCCTGAGCCTGAACTTGCTATAATAATCCAGGATCAGGTCCTTGATCTTACTGAGGACACGGTGGTAGTGTAGGGCAAACTCAACCAGTTTGTGTGGGATAGCCCCGTAGGCATTGGTTAGGTCTAACCACACTACAGATAGGTCACCTCTGTTTTCATGGGCTTCTCTGATGAGCAGTGTGACTATGCCAGTGTGCTCTAGGCAGCCAGGAATTCCTGGGATCCCCCCCTTCTGAACTGATGGATCGATGTAGTTGTTTCTGAGGAGAAACTCAGTCAGTCTCCGGGAAATGATGCTGAAAAACACCTTCCCCTCCACGCTCAATAGCGAGATGCTCCGAAACTGGTCGATGTTTCTCGAGTCCTCCTCTTTTGGAATCCAGACTCCCTCTGCGCACCTCCATTGGTCAGCAACTCTCCCTCTTCGCCATATCACCTTTAAGATCTTCCACAGGTGACGAAGTAGCTCTGGGCAGCACTTGTAAACAAGGTATGGTACGCCACTGGGGCCTGGAGAGGCTGCCTTGATGACCTCACTCACCTCCTTCAAGCTCGGCTCTGTTAACTTAAACTCTGCTGACGGTGGGGCAGGGTAGATGAGAGCTTCATTAAGTCCCAAGTCTTGTTCCCTCAGTGGGTCACTCATGTTGACCTGAAGGAAGTGATTCACCTCCTCTACTGAGCACTCCAGCCGGCCACTGCGCTTGTCCCCGAGCAGTTGTTTGGAAAAGCGAAAGGGATTAGTGATAAAAGCTGCACATTTCCTGGCTCTCTCTCTTCCCCGTCTCCTGTGCCACTCTGCTCTGCGGAGGGTCATCAGCTTCTTCCACAAGATGTCGTGCAGTTCCTTTAAAGCTTGCTTCTCCTCCACATCAGCCCTCTTGAAATTCCTCTTGAGGCTTCGAAGCTCCTGATGCAGTTGATGAATCTTCATAGCCCTGCGGTTCCTAGTGTAGGAGGGGGTCTTGCTGTTACCCTTCTTGGTCAGGCCAAACCTTTCTGAGGCATATCTGACAATGATGGTGGTCATTGCTTGGAGCCTGCTGTCAGCATCTCTTTTGGCTACCGGCTTGTATGTTAGCCACATCCTCATCGAACTTCTGCCACTCACTCCGTCTGCTGGCTGGGGGCCACTTAATCGGCTGCTGTGTAGCTACTCTGTTTGGATTGGTAGACTCCGGTGCGTGGAGGGACTGGGCTCTGTGGGGTGCCTCCTGGCCGGGCTCCTCCTGCGTCTCACCAGGTTCAAGACCTGTGCGTTGCACCTCACTCTCCTGTTCCAAACATTTCATTTTGACCTGATGGATCTTTAGGCCACGCTGGTTCTTGCACAGCTTGCCGCAGATGCATGTCTTACTCATAGTCCTTTCCGTTGCGTTGATCGATAACGTAGGGTCCGTCCGATTGGAGATCTCATCCTCCCCCCCTTTTGGGATCTCCTGGGGGTATCTCTCTTTAGGGTTTTCCGTAGCTTGTTAGGGTGCTTTCTCACGAAAGCTGCAGGCTGGGGTGCTAACCCACCCTGCCCCGGGAGCCGTCTTTCCGAGCCGTCAACTGTCTCTCCAGTAGTCACCAACCTGTTCTTGGTTGTCATCTAGTCTCTTCCTAGGAGTCACTGGCTCAGCCAGGGTACAACTATGCAAGAAACATCTCCTGGATGCCCTGATACGCATCATCAGTGATGTATCCTGGGGTCAACAGGTGTTTCGGGTCTCGCAACATCAGACACCCTCGCCCAGGCGACCCAGCCTGGGGTGATCAGGCCCCGACTTGTGTACCAGTAGCTACCCACAGATCAGCCCTCTTGAGCCACAGCCACCTTGTGGCTTTCTCTGCAGCTTCGCTCACAGCCTGGATAGCCCTCTTCTTGGCTGCCCCAGTCACCCCCCAGCCGGCCGAGGACTTTGCAGAATGAACGACCTGCAAAGCCCCTGCATCCCACTTCTATGGGCTCAAAGAATGTCCTCCAGCCCCTTCCCCTGCACTCCTGCTCTAGTTCCTGGTACTTAGCGCGTTTCCTCTCATTGGCCTCCTCAATCCGCTCTTCCCAGGGCACTGTGAGTTCCAGCACGATCAGATGTTTTGAAGCCTCAGATGTGATGATCATGTCTGGCTGGAGGGATGTTTTTGCAATGTGCTGGGGGAACTTCAGTTGTTTACCCAGGTCAGCCTGTAGCTGCCAATCGGAGGCTGTGTTGAGGAGGCCAGTTGTTAACTGTGGCCGCACCTGGAGTTTCTCTCCAGCCTTAATAAAAGAGATTACTTTCTTCCGAGCGTGATGGTGATTGCTGGAGCTGATTGCTGAGGCAATCCTTTCGGCAACTACTCTAAGCACCTGGTCATGACGCCAGCGATACCGACCATCGGCCAGGGCCTTTGGGCAGCTGCTGAGGAGATGTTCTAGGGTGCCTCTTCCAAAGCCTCTTCATAATTAATATTATGACTAGTAACAATTGCATTGTATATATCTGAAATAGGAGTTTTTCCTAGTAAGGATTCAATTTCGGATATCCAGAATGTTAATTCAAGATATCTGAAATGTTATTGTGGATATCTGAAATTCTAAGCCCAATAGACATGAATGGCAAAAGTGACGTAATTTCTCCTAGGAAGAATAATGATGTGGATATCTGAAATGACAATTGTGGATGGGATATCTGAAATGCTCTTTTTGACTAGGAAGAATTGAATTACGGATATCTGCAATACATATCCAGTCTAGCGATTAAATGCTAAAACGACTTGCCATAGGAGCTTCCTCTACATGCCTTTCATTTGTGCAAATTAGCTATTTAGCTGAACTATACCTGGTATGTTATTTATCAATACATGCTGCGATGCAATATCAATACGTAGGTGGCATAGTGCTATGGGATCATGAAAGGCAGATTATACCATGAACTGAGAGGCACAGAGCAGGACCATGTCTGTGCATTTTGCACTAAAACATCTAGTTCCGGGCTTTCAGGGCTTTCACGCATTTCAACCAGTTCACATGCTCACACGCCACACCTTGCATTTCTCATGCTGAGAAGTAAGGGATAACACCCACCAAGGTTCCCGTTATAGAGAATTCATGGATGAGGCACAAGCATACGCACCAGAGTTTTCTGCTGAGTTCATAGCTGTCCTGAGTTATACAGAGTTAATATTATCTACCTACCAGCCAATCCAATTTTGTTTTACTTTTTCTTGTTTTTGGGTAAATTTCAAAATAAGTTACATGTGATCCCGCTACATGTGATTCACTATCTGATTATTTAAAGGTCTACTTTGATTGGCAGGCCAGGCCACTAGGAAATCTCCCAGTACTCTTGATGGCCAGTCCAGCCATGTCAGTACATAAACGTAAAATATTGAAAATCTAATATGCACACAAGCCAGTCATCATCTTTAACAAAATAAGATAAACTTTACTGTTCCCAGGGGAAATTATTGTGCATAGAGCAGCAGAATATGTAGAGCAATACATTTCATGCAAAACAAAGTGCAAAGACATTACACATAGTGTAAAGAGTAAATAAATAATTAAAAATGATCTTGGTGGTCCATGAAAACTCGTTCCCTTCTAATCCTTCAGTTTAGATAGTTGCTACCAGAAACACCTTTATGCCATATTGCATTTCATGACTGTTGGCTATGTATAAATGTGAATCTATGCATGTGAATGGTTGATACCTAATTCACACTAGTGCAACTAATGACAATTACATATATTTTCAATTCATGGGAAGACGTGACAGGGTGTAGTATTTGAAATAGCAAATTTAATTCTCCATGGCTAATAGGTAGTCTTTGGTTTACACAAATAAATGGAAAAATATTGAATCCCACTTAACATTTTTAGATTTTAGATTCACATCAACCCAGAACACAACTGCAGGACACCATTTACTCATGCCACACCCCAGCAGACACACTTGTGGTATAGATTATTAAATTGTACATGTAGCAATCCAACTTTACCTGACCAGATGCGTGACTATTAGTAATCCCGACTACGTATCTGCGCTGGATATCACCTGCACGCCACGTGCCTTGTAGGCGGAGCCTGCATGTCCGTTATAGCTGAACAAAACTACAGCTAAAAGCAGCCCTGGGAACCAAATTAATTGTTTGTCCGTTACAAGTGACATTCCGTTATATGCGAGTCCACTATATCCGATGATTTATCTGCAGTGGACCTCGTCCGTTATAGATGATATTCCGTTATAAGCGGAGTCCACTATAACAGGATTTCACTGTAATCACTAAGTGCGTTGCCTTATCACCACCCTATGAGCCACAGATGGAAGTGTTTTCCAAAATAAAACAGCCTTTGTTATCCATTCACCTTTGGCCCAGCACAAAATGCTCTACGGCCCGGTGGTAGGGGACCCCTGAATTAAACCTGCGCGGGACGGATTTTTCAGTCCCGCTCCTGCCCACTCCCGCAAGATTCTGTCCCGCTACCGCCCACTCCCGCAAAAAATATATATTATTTTTTCCCGCTCCCGCCCGCAGTATTCAAGTTTTGTCCCGCTCCCGCCCACAAAATCCCGCAGGTAAACATATAAGTAGTTTTATTTTTACCGCTTCTTCCCGCTACTCTGTTATTTGTTTCACTTGCTTCCCTTTTCAGTATATATAAAAAAGAAACGGAAAATAAACAAATATGTTTCGTTTTATTTTAGTTTAATTAAATGGAATGATGAACATGGACACGAACGAGGAGCTTTTCAGAACATGCCATCCCGTCCAAGCACCAGGCTGATTCCTTCTTGGGGTGTCTGGTTACATCCCCCGGCACTCAGAGCGCGGCAATTGTAGTTTCTGTAGACAATTAGCCTGTAAATTGTTATTATTTTAATTTAGTCGTTCTTGTTGCTTTTGTGCAGTAGATAAATGAGAATTTGTTTTTAATAAATTAATTTTAAGATAATTACATTTTGCGAGAGTCCCGCGATTAATTCTATTCTCCCGCAACCCGCACATACATGAGGACCTTATCGCCCGCACCCGCATTCACCCATCAAATCTTGTCCCGCTGGAGTGCAGGTGTCTACCCTGAATTAGATGGTTTACTTGCAGTTCCCTGCTTTCCAAGGGGTGTCGCCTTTTCCCCAAAATGTTGCGTACACCTGCTCCTGAGTTTTTCCCCTTAAGTTTTGTATGCTAAATCTAGGATTTTGCATAAAAAGTTGCATGAGCACATTTCAAGCATCATTTTTTGTGTAACTTTGATAAGTGATGTCCCGGTTCTTCTAGAGAATAAATAAAATTTTAATTTAAATTAAATTAACCCTCTCTCTTGGGCATGGTTGTACATGATACTGAGGTGTGGGGGGATTATAGTCCCAGCTACAATACATTGTTTCACATTCAATAGTCAGCAGACTAGCATTGTCTAAGCCCATGATCAATGATGAGTCTGCCCTTTATAAACCTTTCAATGAGGTCTTAATCCTAGGCCTTCTAAAGTAGTCTTTGATTAGCCACATTAAGCTTCACTTATTAACACAACATCTCCAGGAGTCTGCTTCTTTATTAGGGCAGCCTGTAGACTTTTTTCTCAGATATCACCTTCCATGCAGGCTAGGGCACAGTAGTCTATAATGTTTTGGTACTGGAAGTGATCTTCCTCTGTCTACACAAACAGCTCCACCAAGGTCACAACCTCTACTGTTGAACAGTCATTAACCTCTGCCTTATTGTCTACTGGACCAACATTAAACTGACCTTATACTAAGCTCTTTTACAACATCATATGATTCCAAAATTGAACAGACAAACACAGGACTCAAGTGTCTCTGGCAGGGCAAATGTACAGGGAATCGGGTGGGATTACAGATGAATCATTTTTTCTGTCCCTTTCACAATCCTCAGATTAGACATTCTTAGGTTGTCCATCCACATGAGGGCCCACATTACATCTCCATCTGCAATGTTAGCTACATACCCCAAGCAGTAGGCAGAATTGCTGCCCTCTCTGTCCCCATATTTCCTTGCCTGGACCTATTAACAATGAAAGAATATCCTACTCCAGGTCTCTCCAACAGACCTGGAATAACAGCCCTAAGCAGAAGAATTGGCAACAGCCCTTCCCAGATGTGCTTAATGATGTTAGAATGATATTGGAAATGCCATAATACAGTTCCTGACAGTTAAAAAGTATGAGAGCTTGCTGTTAGTTGAGACCAAAGTTAACCCAAATATTTCTTCTCCCTACCTGTCACCCTTTGCACTACCTAATGCCAAAGAATGCAGCACTGACTAAAATAGATCAGCATGCAGGTTAGCTCTGCTTCCATGCCTCAGGCACTCAGTAACAGTGTTGAGAGGCATCATCCTAACCTGGTTCTGTACTAAATTTTGAGTTCATGCTGTATGCTTTGTTAAATATTAAGGATGCCCATTGCTTATCCCTTATTCCAGGCCAACCCGATCTCACGAATTTTCGTGCAGCCATCACGACTTAAAATCTATTTAAACGTGCTGTGATCACGTTTTCGGCTTTTTTTACGTGCTGGGGTAACGTTTCCTCTCCCTATGTGTTTTAATGGGCAGTGCCTAACACCGCCACTATGAGCGCTAACTGGTGACTAAGTGACGGGAAAGTCATGCATGCCCAGAATCATATTGTGTTTTTTGTGATATGATAACGCTTTCCATAACGTGTGACGCGACCTTGCAAAACAGCGCTTGGATTTTACTTACCTTAACTTCACCAGTTAGCGCTCATAGTGGCGGTGTTAGGCACTGCCCATTAAAACACATAGGGAGAGGAAACGTTACCCCAGCACGTAAAAAAAGCCGAAAACGTGATCACAGCACGTTTAAATAGATTTTAAGTCGTGATGGCTGCACGAAAATTCGTGAGATCGGGTTGTCCAGGCATGATGTGTTTTCTTTTCAGGTGCACAAATTGGCAGTAACATGAATATGCATATATTCCTCTAGCTCTAAATTATTTTATTGACTATTCTGTGGTGCGTTTCTCAAAACCATCGTTGCTACCTACGTTAGCAACTTGCGTGGTTCAAACTATGTAAGTACGACGCAGGTGTTTCTCGAAACCATAGTTCAAACTACATAGGTAACGATACTGCGGACTTACGTGGTACGATGCATCGTTAAACGACGCAGGTGTTTCTCGAAACCATAGTTCGAACGAACGTTCGCAAACACTGTCGTTAAGTTGTGTAGCTCGAACTACAGCTCGCGAGCTGTAGTTAGAAGCGTAGTTATATGTAAATTCATCAGCGATGGTGGAAAATGCAGTTTAATAAGGGTATAGTCACCGTGTAAGTAAGAAATTTAATAATCTTTAATACCTAATAAGAAATAATTTAGCTCTACGATCACATATAATGTGAAGGTGTCTGAAAATGTAGTTTGAAACGTAATTGTTGTGTGGGTCTCTGGTCATAAGTACGGTAACTGTCTGTAGTGAGCAATCGGTCTTTGTCAGTCACGTGTCTGCACTGTCTGACACGCCTCCATTCACCATTTTGAAGGTATTCAAAATGTGATTTAGTATGACAGCCTTTCACACAGCACGAGTATCCCATCTTTCGAAGGATAAAGGCGGACGCAAACGCTTGCTCTTGAGTTATATACCTCCAAAATGACGATTCGACCCACAATACACTGCGACTATAGCGAGTGTGACGTCAACTGTCAAAGACCGATAGGGACAAATCTCAGACTGCAAAGTATTCATTAGCACAGGGGTGGCTAATTTTATCCAGAAAGAGCATGCAGCTTTTCACTGCAACTCCATGCTTAGAGCAAAACGTAGAGGACCGATCGACTGAAGAGGTCGCACAACTGGGTTTGAGCAACTGATCCAATGGTTATCCCAAAAAAAACATGCCAACACACCGGCCCTTTCCATAATGGAACAGTAGAATGACACTACAGTGGTCAGATACGAATCCATGCCTTTGTACTCGGGAAATGTCGTCTGTAATGTTTGGTTATAATAATAATTGATACTTTATTGATCCCCTTGGGGAAATTGTTTTTACGCCTCCCTCAACTTGCTCTTTTTGTAGAGCAAGTTGTCCGCGAAGGGCAGCCACCTGTAGCGGTGCCCAGGGAGCTGGGGGTTGAGGGTCTTGCTCAAGGACCCGCAGACGTGCTGAGGCTGGGCTTGAACCGGCGACCTTGTGATTACAGGCACACAGCTTTTATTACACACACCTGTGTATTCCAGTCAGCCAGTATAACAATATTCTGTAAGCGACAACGTCGGAATAAAAGTTATTCTGTTTATCACTCCAAGGAGCGTCGCATTATTTTTCCGCGATTGCTAATTTTGATTTTATTGCCGTTGTGTGACTGACAGAAATTGATGTCACAAATAAATATATATGTGTGTGTGTGTGTGATTATTATATATTTTACACAGTTCGCGAGTGTTTGTACGCGACCGGCTGTGAAAGTGCGTTGTTATTTGTTGCGCATGACTTGCCGTGAGTCTGACCAATCAGCGCTGGAACCACTGTAGTTCCAACTACATAAGTCCTAACTAACTAACGTGGTTCGAACAACTGTGGTACGACGGTTTCGAGAAACAGTCGTTGGTCGGATGTTGGTTAGTTTGAACTACCATAGTACGATGCATCGTTAATGCTAACTTCCGTCGTTGTTCGAGAAACGCTCCCCTGAAGAGTGAAACAAATTTGAACCAACTGAATATGAATTCCTTATCCGAAAGATAATCAGATCTGCAATTTTGTGGGAGATATTTATATATCAAATGCAACCCTAACAATATCTGTAAGGATTTAGTTATTTATCATGAGGGTCAAAAAGGAAAAAGAGTCTGAGTGTTTCCCAAATTCTTGCAGTATTATAGGTATATAACATTTTTAATTTCTAAAAGCTAAAACTTAATAGAAATGTGCCCTTTTCACACAATGACAGCAAGTAAGGATTTGAAAGTGACTCATCTCCCTTTATTCCTTGTGCTACTCACACTTTGGTAAGTGCTACATGATAACTGAAACCTTGGCAAAGTTTGCACACATTCCGAAGCGCCTTTTAAAATAGTGACATCTCCATTGAACACAATCAGCAAAATAGCTGGTCAAATGTCAAGCTCTTCTTTATGAATGTTTTGTAAATAGTGTGTGATAATGACTTTAAATACTTGTGAGGCAGATAACAGTTTCACAACAACATCAATTTTTTCTAGCTAGAGTTGGAGAGTTGCTTGGGGGCCAGAGCTGTCACTGGGATTATTGCACCTCTCAGTCCATGCCTTGCACTTGTGACTGTGACAAGGCTGATCTTGCATTAAATTACATGGAGTCCAGTTTTATCTGCTACATCTCATAATTTTGAAACTTAAGGTCTTGGTGACATGGCTATGGTCCAAAACAGATGCAAACTAAAGAGATTTTTAGTCAAAAGTAAATAAGGTTGTGGTAGCCAAACAATCATAAATTACAATTATAACTTGAAAGGGAGTTGCCTTTATGTTTAAATTAATACATTTTAATTTATATTAAATGTATCTATTTATTCATTTATTTATAATAATACTGGACACATTGAATCCAACCAGACAATTGTTTATATATATAATGAAAGAGTGATTATTATTATTATTATTTATTTTATTGCATATTACAGTTTAAAGTATCAACCAAATACACTAAATGGAAAGTGCTTGAGAATGTCTGACCTTCATAAGATGTAAACATGAACAAAAAAAAGATGTTTAAATGTCTAAAACAGAATTTAGTGATCTTTTATTTTTTTCTATAGGATATGCAAATATACTTGTCATTAATCACAACTAATGTACTTTATTTTGCATGTCATGAAAACAATATTTTGAATAAAAAACAAATAAATCTTTAGTGTCTAAGATCAAACTACATTTTCCTGAAATTACAGCATTCATCGATGTCCTGGTCATATTCTGCATGTAGATTTGATGGGAAGTGATACTGATATCAGGGCACTGAAAATTTTTCAAGTAAGGAAATTGCAATTCTTTTTAAAAGTCAATTTTGGACAAACATTGAGACTAACACCATCAGTAATTTCTCTTTTGGATTTCTATCCCCTCGATAAGCAGCATTCAGAACATTCCAAATGTTATGTACTTAGCACCGTGGCCTCATTCTTCTCAGGTCATAAGTTTGATTTCCACTCTGTCTCTGAGTGTTTGCCTTTTACCTTCCCTCAGTCTAGAAACATATGGTTTGAGAAGATTGCTCTCTCTAAATTGCTTGTATTGTGTGTGCCCTCTAGGCTTCAGGTTCATTGACTGCTTGGTTGTACAAGATGCAAAACAAAAGAAGTGTTCAAAATCCTAAGGTATCAATCGTAAATACACAAAGATTAAAAAACAGAATCTTACCTGTTTCATTGTAAAGTCTAGCTGCATAAAGGTTTATTAATATAGTTACAATGGTAAAATTATTACAGCAGTATATTGAGATAGAAAACTATGTTACAGCCATGGGACAGAATATAAAAAAAAAATCTCATATAGCACATAACATAAAAATCATATAGCAGGGAACAGGTATTGGGGCAAATAGACCTCAAACTGCATACAGAGTACCAGGTCTTCTTCCTGCCCTGCTAAGTCAATTTATTAGCAGATTAAACAAACAAACAAACAAACAAATGACAATCACTGAAGACAGCGTTAAACTCAAGACTGAGCAAAGTGGCCAGAGTGAGCTAAGATAGATAGATAGATAGATAGATAGCCTTTAGGTGTAAATGATTACCATTTGGAGGTAGCCAGCAATGTGGAATCAGGCCAATCTGTGACAAAGATCATGCTTTATATTAAGAATTAGACGTTTGGGATGCATTTTAAATCACATGCATCAGACAATTAATATTTTAGTGCAATTCATCCAGGCGTGTTCATTAAGAATGCTGTGGTCATATCTAATCAATCTGTTCAAAGAATATTAATTAAGAATGGGAATGACACATATTAATTCCATATTAAGATTGAGTGGTAGAGCCATATGACTGCACTGTAAATTATCACCAGCTCCATAATAATTGTATTAAAGGTCTATGCAGGTTACTTTGGTTGGTTATATTCACTTAGTCACTTCCTCCTTCTCTTGTTATGTAGTAAACAGGAGAGTCTGTGTTTAAATCTCACTAGTGACTCATAGCATTACAGTCATACACTAGTAACATGCACTTTAATAGTTTGAGTCCTAGCCCTCTTGTGGTACTTCTTAATATTGCTAAGTAAATGAGCATAGTACACTGAAATGATAAGAAAATGAAACTGGTTTAAATTGCACTTGCCCAGCTGTCACATTTCCTCTTCTTGTCCATGTCATAGGGTTACATATTCCTTTGTTACAGTGACTATCACTATTAAAGTTAGACTGAGGCAAGTTCTAAGCATTTTTTTCATAATTGTCTTAATTAAATTTAGATTTCTGTTATTAAAGATGATTCTATTGTCAGTAACTCATTTTATTTACTGAAATTCAATATAAGTACCTTAATGTGAAATGGCAGGGCCCTTGCTGGTAACTCTATTTCCATATTCATCAATTACATTATCTGCCATTTTTTATTTAAGCAATTTGTTATAAACTGCATATAGTATCTACTTTTCTCATGTCACTGTAATAGCGCTGTTGCCCTTTCTCAGAGTGCATTTGTGTCCTTTTTCAGGTTCCTTATTTCTGATGATGCAGAGCCCCCAATTCCTTGTCCTCGCTCCTGCTTGGAGGACACTGGACTTCCTGGACTTCTTTTTCAGCACAGTTTTCAATGATGTGTTCAGATCTGAGCCTGTAGTGACCATCATTCCATAGCCACTGAACAGTAATAACAGATGCATGCAGAACAATTCAAATTAAAAATGAGTGGTCCTCTGGCTTTCAGGTTAGTCATTAATCAGGCTTATAAATGCTAATAATTAAAGGATGGTTATGTGTTGGTGTTTGATAGAGAATTATGTTATATATGCAAAAAATAAATCCATGCCTCATGTACTCCTTTAATCTTGCTTTGCTTTACCCTGTCTAGCATTATTACAGGAATATGATTTCCTCCAGCAATATAAAGACAAACTGATGAAATTATGATTTTTTTTTTTACCAAGAGTAAACTGGATTTTGTAGGTCATAGTTCAAAACTTTGTCACTTAGGCTTACTTTCCATCATCTGTGTGCAGTGTTGCTGCTGTATATTGTTAGTCTGCAGTATTTTGCTGAAATTAATTACTCAAAGAACTGGCTTTGCCGTAAATGACATGAACAATTTCTTGATGTCATGCCAAATTTTGTACATATATTCATAGAAAAGACACGATTAACTATGGATACACATTGTGTATTGTTAATACCTTGTTTTGTGAGGAGCAAATCACCTGAGGCCAACTATTCGCCTGAGTATCAGAATTATAGGTTAATGTTAGGAAGATAAAAAAATTTCTGTACTTGAAACCAGTCCATCTCACATGTTAAAACTAATAATGACTTGACAGAACTAATGATCCTTTTTACTGAGTGACACTGGTTGAGTTGAATATATTCAGCAAATATAGCTACAGTGATAGCAGTAAGGGCATCATGCATTTACAAGTCATGGTTTGATGCTTTATAAATACTAGCCATTTAGACTTATATATTTATTTTCCATATGTTCTGTTCCGTTCTAAAACATTTTGTGACTTGATGCAAATTTGGTTAGCTCCTATAAAAGACATGACATTTTCAAATGGAAAATAAATTGATATGGCTCAATTAAATTGTAACTGGTTTTGAAAAATCCTGCATTTACTCTGCCCAAAATTGCTTTGTGCCCAGCACTTCTATTTAATTACAGCTAGAAGAGTGTTACATGATAACAGCAAGATACCTTTCAGGTTTCCTCTGTGGAGCTTTGAGCATTAAAATTCTGCCTGAGGCTGCCAGATGCTTTGAGAAATCCCTGTATCGCTGAACAATAGCACACAGGGGCATTTTTTTCTTTTCTCTAAAATGCAAAGGTTCCCGATAACAATACTTTTAGACCAGATACCGTACCACATTATGGATCTCTCCCCTAGAATAAAGGACATTAAAAGCTAAAATCAAAGTAATGATTCCCAATGTTTCAGAGTCACAATATGATTTTCCTACCACCTGAAGAGTACAAATTGACAAGTTGTAGACTTCAGCATGACACACAGCAAATGAGACCACCCGGTTTCAGATTTCTTGCAGTGTCGGCGAACTACAGACCAACTGCTACAGAGAACACGCAAGAGATGACTGTTATGTTTAAAATAGATCAAGACCTTGAATCAGCAATATGTGTAGGGTCTCCAAAATGTATTACACTTTTACTATGTCCAGCTGTAATAATAATAATAATAATAATAATGGAAAAAATTTGCATAAATTCTTCAGTGATGAAAATCATTCTTGAAACCATGAACCATTAACACTATTCAAACACAAAATTGTCCAAGTACAATTTATTTGTGCAAACAACTATTAAATGGTCAGGTGTTATTGCTTGAGGTACAGATACTAAAAATAAAATAAAATAATAAAAAAAAATCTTAACTATTAGACCTAAGCCTAATTTATATGTTTGTCTTATGTTGGCTAAAATTTTTAAAATCATTTGATAAGGTTATCTGAATGAGAACTTCCATTTATTTTTTAACCTGTATTTTATTGACTTTTATCGGTATAGATGGTGTTCATGCAACAGGGATTTCTAATGTAATCTGTAGCAACAATACAAAATTCATGATATAAAATACAAAGCATTAACAATGTCCAACAGGTACATATGAAAGAATGAAATTTTAAACGCTTGTAAAAGGTTTTTATTTTTCTTTGTGGATTTTAACTGTGAGACTCATGCATCTTTCTTTCTTATTTAAACAATACAATAGGCCTTACACTCCAGGGAGAGTTATATGGAACATAAAGCTTGTATCAGCTGAAGGAAAAAAAAGAAAAAGAAAGGAAAAAAAACAACAGCAAAATTACAGTCTGAGGTGATGCAAATGATATCTTTAGTGCATCTTCCCAAAGCTCCAGTGAGCAGGCTGACAGCTGATGCCAGGATTAAACAAAAAGATCAGGAACTTATGACTAATAGCTCAAAGCAATCATCTCTCATTATTTCAATTACATGGGTAAATGCATGCAATCATGTATCAAATCGCTCTTCTGAAGAGGGCCTTTTCACCAAAGAATTTCTATCTGTACCAAAAAAGACAAAAAAGTGCAAATATTTGCATTGATTTTTTATGAAAATACACCTTTGTTTGGAAAAAGAATCACCTCATTGCTACAGCTTACATGCCTTTCAATAGCAAGCATATTAAAGACATAAAGAAAAAAACGCAAGATTGTAAGGCCATTTATTGGTCAGCAAGTAAACTGGAGACAGCCTATAGTTACAATTGGAATTTTTGCACTACCACCACCTGAGCTGTCAGATTCGTAATGGTAACTATTTCTCCCCTTATAATAGTGCCTGCAAATGCAACTCAACTGGCCAATTCGGAGGTCTTAAGGCACCTATGATTGATGAGTCAGTGACGAGGAGAAAATTGCCAACCATGAATAATTCATCAAGCTATCTATTTGCTGTTAAAGTAGCTGACAGGAAAGTTCAGATACTGTCTGGGCACAATGCACTTACAAATCACTTACAAGTATACGAATATTAAAAATACCTGCTCTATAGTTTGCTGGGCTCATATCAGGTTAGGCTACTTTGCTGTTTGAGTTTAAACGTTGTGGAGAAAAAATATCATTGCTTCCTATCTTTTGTATTCCTGGAAAAAGCTCTTATCTGCTAAAAATGTCAAGTTATGTATGTTGACTGGCATTGAGAATAGTGGGTGCCCAGACAGAGTAACAGCAACAGAATTTAAAACAGTATATTTCACGTATGGGCATGCATACCCATTTTATGTTTTTATCATTTCTGAAACTATATTATGTACTACAAATAAAGAGATCTGGTTATCTATACATATAAAAATATTCAGTTTCACCTAGAAACATTTACCAAGTTAGGCATTTTTAAAAATTAAATCCCACATTCTCCATTGTCCAAAACAAATGTACAAAAATGTAAATATTCTTGAACTGCATTTTATGAACAGATGTATATATGCATCTATCGTCACAGCATGAAATATGTAAAAACTATATGCAGAAACAGTGCAAATATGCATTGTGTTGGTGGTACATCACAAGCCTCTGCAACTGAGCTGTTTTGAGCGTCTAGGGCCAGGCAGAATTGGGAGTCTGAGCAAATTCAAGTCCAACACTAGAACTGGATGAAACCCCAGAGAGAGGAGTGGGGTGATTATTGGAGAACCACCTCAGCCGTTCTTCCCTTTGCATTAGCCCTTCTTGCTCAGGCTCCATCGACCTGTCATAGACATCACAGTGATTGACTGCCTTGGCAGATGTGCTGCTATAACAGGTAACCTGATAAGTCTGCCCCATCTGGCTCCCAGCCCTCCTCAATTCACACTTTGTTAAAGAATAGATATCAGGCAAAGAACATTATTTTTTGAAGTAGCAAGCTACGTCTGTGCTTGCATATCTGTCTCTATATGTGAAAACAACTATATAATCCTCAAAGTGTGTGTGTGTGTGTGTGTGTGTATAAATATACTCTCTCTCTCTCTCTCTCTCTATATATATATATATATATATATATATATATATATATGATTATTTTGTATTACTCCTTTAAAAATGTATCTGTAGCTTGTTTGCAATTTTGTTTTCAGCTGCTACTCTGCAATAAGACTCATTGTGCCCTCAGTGTTTTTTTTTTTTTTTTTAAGGAACTGAAATTAGAGAAGCGTGTGAATATACTAGAATGACTATGAAGGCTTCTCAGACAGATGGAGTGTTTAATTGCACAGAGCTAGAGGAGGCTGTCTCTGGTCTGGTGGTGGGGGTCGGGTTTGCACTCATAGGGTGGTGGGGGGTTAAAGCAGCGTTTTTGTTTGTCCTGCTTATTTGCCCATTGCTTGGCAATATATCAGCATGGCTCGATGGGCACCAAGGGGCTTGTAGCTTGTATAGGCAGATCAAGATTCCTGCTGATCTCCAAAAAAACACAGTTCACTATCTGCCTCTTCCAATAATGACTTCCCACCAAAATATTTTGCCAAGCTTGTGTACAGAGAGTACCCTCCCCCTAAAATCAACACCTCACCAAAATCTATCAACAGCCAACTGTCTATGGGTTATTTTCATCTTGATCTAAGAGAAGTAGATAACAACCCCCACACACCACCAGCCACAACATGTCAGCACACTTGTTTGCAATAAGATGCACATTGCCAGTATGTGTATATTTCACAGTCACACAATTACTGCAGTATTACCAAGATGGATGGAAAAAGAGAAAGTTAGTGTGCTGGAAAACAAATGTCAGCTGATACTCAAGCAAGGGACAAGCTATGTTCTTCAAAGCAATCGATCCTCTTGTCCTCTGAATCACACTCAATATGTTGTAGAAAAAGTGTTACAAACAGCTACACATGCTGCGACATGGCTATTTCTGCCTTTTGTTTAAAATTTCATCCATCTGATTTCTTTTTCATTCTACTAGACAACAATTGAACAATATGAAAGTTTTAAATTCTGTAATTACCTCTTTGTTTCAGCCAGTAACAACAATTAAACAGCTGACTGATGTTGATGTTTTCTCTTGTTAAAATTGTATTTATTGCTTAGTTCTAATAGCACTTTTACATAACTGAAACTATTGTATGACTGTCTAGAAACACTGTCAAATGTAGCTATAATTAAATTCACAAATATCAGACCTATTTAAATTAGATTACAAAACAAGCAAATTGAATCATATAGCTTACACATATTATTTATGTGCTTTCTCCAGTAAGAAACTTCCTAACATTAAAAGACTTGTTCCAGTGAGTTGAAGGTTATAAAACCCAAAGATGAGATGATGTGTGATTTCTGGCAAGGAAGCCCTGGAAACTGTTGTTGACTGGTGAGAGGGAAACAGCATCTCTCACACAGAGCATTACATTATGGTCATGCAGATAGGTTAAAATTATGCCTAAAACAGAAGAATGCAAAACAAATTTCTTAATCGACAAATTACTTATGTGTCATGGACCTCCCTCTTTGACTTTTGCTTTACCCAGTTGCTTTTCCCATTACTATATTTAACAAAAAGTTCACTGTTACTTTTTAAAATCACAATTGATACTTGATCATTTATTGTATTTAAACTTATAACCTCATAAATATAAGAAATAAATAATATAATAACAGTAATAAGATAGCAACCAGTCTATATATAAAATGTATTTTAATAATTTACTAATCCCAAGCCACTGTACAAAATTCTGAGCTATGTGAGGAGTAAGTAATGTGTTTAATTTAGTGCTGAAATAATCTCTCATTATTTCAATGAAGACTGCAGAACAGTGATTCATGGAACTTTTTCATTTTTCACTGGTTTTACATTTCATAAGCTTTTTTGCATAGTTTTTCATATTGGAAATGCTATTTCCATAAAGAATGGCAACAACATTTATCATTTGCAACAAGCTACAAGTTGAATCAAGTAAAAATAACTTCTAACTTATATTAAATAAATCATTTTACACTAGGGGACAAAAATATTTTTTATTACAATTTAAATTTACATTTTATGGAAGATAAGGAAGTGCTAGGCTAGGTAACTTGTCCATATACATTTTGGTCTATAACAGGAAAAAAAGTTTTTGGTATGAAGTGTTCTTAAGACAGAAAATTAGTTACAATAATGGCAATTATGTTCTTGAAAAATCTAGGAACCTTGGGATAATAGGTCAGTAATTAAATGACCAAAATATGTATAAAATGTATCTTTATTAAGATCTTCATAATAATTCATGATAACTACAATTATAATGATCTAGGTCATCTGCTCTAGGAGTCCATACCAACATACTTTTTTCCTTGTTTATTGTGTTTAAGAACCATTCAGATTTTAGTCTTCTTGTTTTTGACTACAATACAGTGACACCAAGCACTCCATCTACTGGCAAAAATAGTAAATAGCAGATTATGCTTCCAGGACCCCCCCTCACAAATCAAAACATCTAACACCTCACCTGCATTTTCTCATTCTCATCCGTGGGCCACTTGAAAACTTATGAGTAACTAATATGTTTCGGTTTTTTTAGCTGAGTTTAATACTGGTGTGTAATATGCATTCCCCTGGTGGTCACCAGTGTTGATACGCTAGCTTGTCAAAGAAACCAGCATTATTATGTGCTGCTGTGAACCTATAGATATAAGTCTTACATCACTAATTTTTATTAATACAGTTTTAATTAACCATGCTGTTGGTCCTGTATTTCATTATAAACAGGATAAAACATTTAATACTTTGTCAATGTAATAATACAGTAAAACAAAATGTACAGTGATTATACCGAGATTAGGCCTTATAATATAAAGTAACACTCAATTTAGGTAAGTAGCAACTATAAAGCGGCTTCCTATAGTGTGGGGAAACTTGTGAAGGATGCGAAGAGGAGGTACAAGGTGAGGGTGGAGTCCCACTTTCACTTTCATGCAGGGGATGCTCAAAGCCTGTGGTGAGGACTCAGTACAATCATCGATTGCAGAGGTAAACCCCTCTCTGTGACATATGCCAACTCCTCGCAGGCAGAACACATGAACACCTTTTTCATTCTCTTTGCTGTGAATGCTGCTGGTGACATTGTGGTTGAGTGTGCCAGTGAAGCCCAGAGTGAGTCTCTGGACTATCTCTTCCATGCGGTTATGGTCACTGAGCAACAAGTCCGTATGTCCCAGCAGCAAGTGAGCGACAGTGAAGGAGCTGGCCCGGATAATATATCTGGACATGTTCTATGGTTCTGCACTGATCAACTTGCTGGGGGTTTTTTTTTTTACACAAATGTTCAAGCAACAGTCGATTCTCTCCATCGGAGTTTTGAAATATCGCAGGGGTCAACATATATATAATATCCATACATATAAAAATATTAAATGGAAATTTTTGGGAGTTTGCTGAAAACCACAGAGAACACATGAAGGCCAGCAGATGACACACAAAAAGTTTAGTAACTCAAAAATACATAAAATATAAATACTGTGCTGGTTTGGAAGACGGCTAAAAATTTTTCAGCAGCCCCTGAATCAAAAAATCAAAAAATATGTAGTCGTGTCGACTGTAGGCCAGTGCTGCTGTTCCCCCTTTTTTTAAAAAAAAAATCCACCACTGTCCCAGTTACAAAAACATGCAACCCCACCTCTCCAAATGATTATTGCCCTGTTGCCCTGAACTCCCTTGTCATGAAGTGCTTAGAGAGGCTGGTTAAAGATTATATCTGTTCCACCATTGATCCGGTTCAGTTTACCCATCCATCCATCTTCTGCAATCACTTCTCCTATTCAGGAGGTCTGGAGCATCTCAGAGGCTATGGGTGCAAGGCAGGGTACAACCTATGATAAGGCACTAACCGATCCCAGGGCACACCATTCACACACCATTCACAACATTCAGTCACACATGCACACCTACGGGCAATTTGGCAACTGCATATAACTACAGCATATTTTTGGACTGGGGGGGGGGCGGGAACTGGATTACCTGGAGGAATCCCTACAAGTACATGAGGAGAACATGCAAACTCCACACACATGGAACACCCCGGAGACCTGAATCTAGGTCCCAGAGATGTGAAGCAACAGTGCTAACCACTGCACCACCGTGCCACCCCACTTCAGTTTCCATTTTGCCCAAATAGGTTCACTAATGATGCCATCTCTGACATCTTGCATGCTACTCTTGCCCACTTTGACAGTGGCAGGGGAACTATGTGTGAATGTTGTGCATGTTGTTCATAGATTTTAGTTTACCTTTCAATACCAAAGTTAAACTCTTCTCCAAACTCAAGAAACTGGATCTGAATGTGAGTGGGTCCTAGATTTTCTCATAGATAGACCCCAGACCCCAGGTGGTGAGGGTGAGATCCTGTACTTCATCTCCCATAACCCTCAATGTTGGTGACCCTTAAGGCTGTGTTCTGAGCCTTTGTACGCACAACTGTGTAGCCAAACAGCTCAAATGAAATAGTCAAATTTGTGACATAATCGTGATTGGCCTGATTTCCAAACTATGAGAAGACCTACTTGGAAGAGGGGAACTGTTTGACCCAGTGTTATCAGGCTACAGTAACTGCCACTCGCTCAGCACCTTTAAGACTACGAAGATTGTGGTGGACTTTAGGCTTAAACAGTTGCACATATAGCCCTCTCATCATCGAAAGGGTCCCATTTGAGAGGGTGAATACCTTTAGATATCTGGGAATCTGTGTCTCTGATGACCTCACCTGGTTGAATCATATACTGGGACATCTAAAGCCAGGCATTGGCTCTGCCATCTTAGGCAGCTGCTGAAGTTCAAGTATTCACCAGTCATTCTCAGAACCTTCTACTCTTGAGGGTTGGAGAGCATCCTCACCATGGGAGTCACAGCCTGGTTTGGTAATTGCTCTGCCCTGGTCCATGAAGCTCTGCAGAGGGTGGTATGTTCAGCTGAACACATCTGCAAGACTGACCTGCCCTCCCTGCAGGAGATTTACTTCAAACAACACAGGAGAGGAACTGCCAAAATCAGCAGGAACACAACCCACCCATATAACAACCTGGTCTGAAAAGCTTCTGCAGTCTCAGTAAGTTGAGGATGAGCTTCTACCCTTAAGAAAACAGATTACTTAATCGACAGCTATAATCTAACATTTGCTCCCTATTTAATACTTGTTGCCCTTTATTTGAACTGTGTTGCACATCTTTGGTCTTTTTTTGTTTTCAGCGTAACTCTCTGTTCTTTTATTATCACATATTTATTATATTTTTACTTTCTATGTCTTAATGCTTTTACTCTTTTTATTTTGGTGGAGTTCACCACCTTGAATTTCACTGCAGGTTATAGTCTGACTGTATACCTTGCATGTTACAAATAAAACCCTTCAATCCTAATTAAAAATCTGGATTTGTCTTTGGAATAAGTTTAGTTTTCTGGAGGGCAATTTAACCCCACAGAATACGTGTAAGGAACATATCTTTAAGAATAATCTAGCCACACAACATATTAAAATATGAAAAGAGTCTTAGTTTTGCAGTGCATGCTTTATTTTGCAGATCACTGTAAATGATTTTACTGTCAATCATTTCTGCTTGCACTGCCAACTGGACTCCTGGCTCATAACCTATTTTTAATGATGACTTACTTGATATTCTCTCTAAAGTAGGTTATTACACCAAAATAAATCTCTAAGCACAACCACAAAATTATTATCAGAATAAAGATTGTCTGATTTGATGCTACAGTTAAACAAACACCTTAAGCTTAATTTAGTGGCACCCATTATAAATAAAAATGTCCAACTTAAAATAAATGCCCCCTCGTATAATGACCACACATATCTTCAAGCAGACTTCCCAAAGGTTGAAACATAAATGATGCGAATTGAACATATTTCATCTTGTCTGGAAATAAAATGACCTAAAAGAAAGCACTATCTGTCGACATACAATACTTCATAGTGATGACAGTAAGGCCAAACCTACACTGTAAAAAAAATCCCGTAGTTTTTACGGAAAAAAACTGGCAGCTGGGGTTACCAGAATAATTCCGTAAAATATACAACAAAACAGTAATTGCTTTTACCGAATAACATGTCAATTTTACAGTATAAACCAGTAAATATAACAGAAGTCCAGTGTGTTATATGCTGGTTTAAACTGTAAAATGTACATGTTATTCGATAAAAGCAATTACTGTTTTGTTATATATTTTACAGAATTATTCTGGTAACCACAGCTGCCAGTTTTTTTCCGTAGAAAATACATGTTATTCGGTAAAAGCAATTATTGTTTTGCTGTATATTTTACGGAATTGTTCTGGTAACCCCAGCTGCCAACACTCTCTTGCCGAGGTAACACGCTCTTTATTAGTAATCCAGAAAAGAACTACACCAGGCACCCAAAGAGCACCGAACCACTTATATACAGGAAACACGAGGTTGTCAGATGCTCAACTGTGCGACGCATACACGGTGGGAGATTTACGGACGCTAATTACACATGAGGATCGGACAGGGTACACATAAGACACAGGTAAACACACGCGACAATAAGGAAATATAACCATTAGCAATAACAACAACAATACAAGGGCTATTTACAAATGCACGCGGGGCATGCTGGGACATGAGCCCCGCCGGTGCTGCATTATTTTTTATCACCTCAGTAGAAAAATACCTTCTTATCAACGGACCAGAGGTGTTGCCATGAGGCGAAGTTCTGACGGTAGCCCCAAATGTACCGTCAAAAGCTGTCTGACAAACCAGAAATCCTGAGTTGTGTGGACTATTTCTTGTTGGTTCGTAACGCACGTAGCAAAAAGCAAGTGTTTTTTAAAGTTTTACTGTTTCTCATCTGTAAAGCACAGAATATTAATTTGTAAAATGTAACACGGTTTCTTTCAGTATAAACAAAGTTGACCTGATTAAAAAAAATATTATTTTCACACCGTTATGGTGTAATTTTAACTGTATTGTACTGGTTTTTATATTACAGTTTGTTTGCGTTTAAACTACAGTAATTTGTTAACTCTACCAAAAATTTTTTTTAAAAAACATATTTTTACTGAAAAATTAACAGTTGTTTTTTGTTAAGTATTTTACAAAATCTTAATGTCAAATATACGCTGCTCTATTGTTTTTCCTTTTACAGTTTTTTTATGTCGCTATTTTACAGAATTTCTCAGTTAATTTCACGGACATTTTTTACAGTGTAGACTTAGAAGGCTTATGGAAAATTTGCTGCCTTACAGTTTATTTGCTGATTAATCATAACACTAATCAACTAACCAGCCTATTATATAGCAGCAACAGTCAAGTTCTTTGATCCATCCATCCATTTTCTGTAACTGCTGGTCCTATTTAGGGTCCAGGGGGTCCAGGGCCTATCCCAGAGGATACAGGCACAAGGCAGGGAACAACTCAGGATAAGGCACCAACCCATTGCAGGCTCAAACCCTGCTCCCAGAGGTGTGACACAGCAGTGCCAATCACTGCAACACCATAATGCCTCAATTTCTTTGATGGCAAAATTTTAACATAATGATCCAAGTATTTTTTTCATTAAGCTGTACTGTCAATGTTGGCCCTATACATACTGATCACCAATACTATTATTTCACCAATATTATTTGCAAATTATTCTAAATTAGAAGAAATTAATTATTTCAAAAGTTATACATTCTGTACTTATAACATTTACAATGATATATAAAATAATTATCAATTTTGTCAAATCCATATAATGAAACTAATTCAAATTGACTCTTTCCAAAAAAACAATTCTTCTAATTTCCTTTCTAGTAATTTGGGGTTCAAGCCCCACCTGTGTTTTCAAGAAACAGGCACACTACATCAGATTTTGTTTTATTAATACTTAGTGTCTTGGCACAGTGCCAATGGAACTGACATAACTTCCTCTGGTCTTCTGCTTGCATACTGTATTCTGCCCCATGGTTTTAAATACAATTAATATGGAAAATATACGCAATTTGCTAACTTCTGAGTCCATGCACAAGACATGGGATGAGTAACTGGTACAGTTTGGGTGATATAAAATTCTCATTTGCAGAACTCAGATAATAAAAACCTAGAGGGCCAAATTCTCCCAAATATATATTCTCAAACTTTAAACTAACTCTTTGTTTATGATGATTAAATGGACAAAGTCCAACATTTAATATATAATAAATGTGGCTTTCTTTTGTTTCTACAGTTAAATATAGTCTAATCCAAGGCAATGCTGCCTCTACTTTTTGCAGAATTGATGGCATTAATTAATTCAAGATTAGATTATTGTATAACTCTGCTATCTGGCTGTTGAAATGCTTCCTTGAAGTGACTCCACCTGCTAGAGAATGCAGCTGCAAGAATTCGTACTAGTACTGAAATTCATGAACACTGACTTCCTCTGAAATCTAGAGCTGAATATAAAATACTAATTCTGAACTTTAAATCTTTGTACAGAATATAATATTTTTTTATTGTAGCACCAAAAATCCACCTATCCATCCATCTTGCTTTTCCAGCAGGGCTCAAAGCTGGGATAAAGTGTATGGTATGCCAGTTTCTTGCAGAGCCAACACCAAACTACAAACAAAAACAATATAATTATTTGTAGAGCTTCTAGTTTATAAAGACACCCATCTGTATCTGGCCTGCACTGTAAATAGTAAAGAAACTATAGACAGGTGTACCTTTATCTATGAGCATGAATGCATTTCTGCAAAATGGCTTATAAGTTGAAACGTTATACTGTAGGTAGGGGATGTAATTGGCATGCATTCCAATGGGGAAAAGTGCTGAACACAAGATTGCACACAAGAAACACAACTTGAAACCCATATGGGGAGATCGTAACTGTAGACAAAAATGGATGCTAGTACAACTAGTAAACTAATTAAAACTAATCAAAACTGCTGAAATGATAAAATTTCCCCCATGCTCAGCTATTTCTAGTCATTAAATTAGGCTCATATTTGAAAAATTACCCTATTTACTTATAACTTAAAATAGTACTAATTTCACCCATTATACACAGAAACTCATTAAGTTAAAGGCTCATTTCTGAAAGAACACAAATATTTAGTTTATCCAAAGATTCTGTCAAGATGACATCTTTTTAAAATTATATACAATAAATATACATAAATTGATTTAGTTTGTAAATATGGAGACCATAATAACATTCCAGCATGGCAAGAAGGTTTTGTTTCTGACAGACCATTTTTGATTTAATTAGTTCTTTGCAGGCCAGGGCTACTTGTCCCAAAAGCTCCCATGAGCAACTTACATAGTTGGAAACACTCAGTTCCAACTTTGTTAGCAACTATGCTTTTTGGAAACATACCCCAGGTGTCAGTTTGTTTTGTATTTTGAATTGGTGAATTAATGTGTTTTGCTGTTCACTGTTGCCCCTAGTCAAAGACCTCTTTATGAAGGAGCTCTTCGATCATATGGCATTATATATAATTTTCTAAAAATCAACAAGTTTATTTGTCACTTAAGTCATTGTTACGTTATGCTTCTCTTATGTAGGCCTGCACAGAATAGGTTTACCTTACCTTAACAATTCACAATTGCGGAGTCAAGGGCCACAGGCTGAGGACACACAAACAATGGAGAACTGTCACATGGTCATATGATTCAGTATACACCTAATCGTTGATAAGTGTGATGTGGATGTGCAGTTCTACAAAAAACACTGTACGGCTTCTATAAATTCTTGCCTGCAGGATGCTATGGTTATTCTGAGATGTTGTGGGGCAGATGTTTTGTTGCATGAAATATATTGTTGCTTCACTTAGAAGGAATCCAATGCTTATCATTTGTTGTTTACCTGTACCCCAAGTTGCAACATTTCTGTTTCAAAGTAGATCCTGAGCATGGAGTTGCCAGTGCATTGCAAGTGATTACCTAAGGTGACCAGATGGGTTCGGCTATAAAGGAGGACACCGACAGTCAAAAAGGAGGACAAAAATGACCAAATATATTTTCCAACTTCACAGTTACCATACGTGACATATAGCGGTTACAATTTAGTGAGCAACCTAAAAAACTGAAACTCGAATATTATCATTAGATAACATAAACAGTTCGTCCTACCACACGAAATATTTTTGCAGTGTCAGAGTCTGCAAACAATGTGTGCATTAAGCCAGCAGTACAGTCCATAGACCTATAAGACTGATGATGAGCAACAGTATAAAACACTAATGTAGCTTCAGCTGCACGCGCCTTTTTGTCAGCAGTTTGAATGTTTCGGCTCAAAAAATGTTGTCATCTTGGCATTTGAATCGTACGTTCGTACAGTCTTTCAATGTCTCTCGCTTTCAATATGTCATTGTAAATCAAGCGTTCCTTTATTAGCGACGGACATGTAGGAATCGCACACCCTGCATTTCGCTTTGGTTTCATTTCGTCCTACTTCAAAAAACAGATATTTCGACTTGTGACGATCAGAAAACTTGCGTTTTCGGTTTTAGACTTTTCTATTTTTGTTGACATTTAATTTTTACAAAAACTTCTTAGTTATCACTTTTTTTAGACAATCATTTTTAGACTAACCACTGTCCATTGTGCTGTCGGGCGGAAATAGAATATAAAACAGTGTTGCTGCTACTTGATGTTACAATTATTGATAACGTAACGTAATGTGACGCGGATGAACGGAGGATGGCTGAAGGCTGCTCATTCTTGGTATATATCATATGTAATTAGGCAAAAACGGTCAACTCTTTTCGTGATTCTTTGAAAGGTGGACATTTTAACGAATTTTTGGAATGCCTGGAGGACGGAGGAAACTATGTTAAAAAAGAGGACATGCCCTCTTTTTGGAGGACGTCTGGTCACCCTAGATTACCCCTATTACCTAACAATAAGCTTTTGTTGTGACTTTATTGATGAAATACAGCATGGCCCCTCATGTCATATTGCATAAACAAACATTTCATTAAAAGGATTGTGCTTAATATAGATACCTTTATTCCCCATTCTGATTCAAGAAGATATATCAAACAACAAAATACAACGAAGAACACCGCAACTGAAGCCAGTCAGTCAAGGGAAACTGGCTTATAGATGAAGAGAAAATGAAATTAGATTCTTCGAGATAATCTGAAAGAGAAGTGGTAGACAACAAAAATCTCCAGGTAAAAAGACATCCACGGATTTGAGAAAAACACCCACATGCCTGGCCTCGCTAATATGAGAATAGCAAATACAAGTAAATGAATAACAGTAAAATACATTTACATTAATTAGGCCTTAACTTTGGAAAGTATTTAATTTAACGGGTGAGGCAAGAATGCTACTAGGTCATGTAATACCCTGCAAACAAATAAAGGAAAATGTCCACCTTGTTCTCAGCTTAAGTTTTCTACACTTATGTGCGATTCAAAAATTCTGACTCAAGTGTTTACTGGACTATATGAAATCCATGCTTGGAAGCCATCATGATTCTTAACATATTACAGTTTTACTTTACCCATAGTAGAGTTAATTAGAAAGGAGTGTAAGTTTATAGGATACAATTATTTAATTTTAATTTCCTTTATTTATATGTTACAAAATACAAGTACATATAACACATGTAAAAAGAAGACATTTTATTCATCTTCCTAGCTAGGCTAATTAGTGGTTGGATAACCTTGATAGCAAAGTATATCTCATTTCCCAAGTTCCCCATCTTTCTCGTTTTGTTTCCTCAAGTCTTCCACAGATTGCAACCAAATTGCCATCATCTACTGTGCCTGGCTTCTCATTCCTTGTAAAATAAATCAAGCAGCTGAAAAGTCTCTCACTTGGAGTACCAAATGCTGGAATTTATGAAATGAAGCAAGCTATTTGAGCCAAGCGGGGGGGCAAAGAAGTGTGCTCCTTGTTTCATAATCTCTTTTGATTAGCTATCTGTTCAGCTCATGTTGTACTGCAAGGAAGTGCATCAAGGGTGGTATGGGGCTTCATGTGGGTTTTCTTCAGGTTGCCTGGTTTCTTTCTACTATCTAAAGACATGTTCTTAAAGCACATTTGTGACTCTAAATTGGCCTTAAGCTTATAAGAATGACATTGTGTGTGTATTTGTGTGCTTATAATAATGATATTGCGTGTGTAAATACATTACATCTCAGCAAACAGTAATGTTACCAGTTCTATATTGGGGAAGATGGTGGCGCAGGAGGTCGTGCTATTGTTTGGCAACCAGAGGGTTGCATGTTTGAGCCCTGGTTCCTCCTCATCCTGTTAAAGTGTCCTTGAGCAAGACACTGAACCCCAAATTGCTCCCGGTGTGCAGGTTGGTGCCTTGCATGGCAGCCTTCGCCACCGGTGTATGAATGTGTGGTATGGATGGGTGAATGTGAGGCATGTATTATAAAGAACTTTGAGTACTCATAGTAAAGCCCTATACAAATGCAGTCCATTTACATCTATAATACAATATAACATTCCAAGAATGTAAAAATATTGGAATAGTATTTGTACAGATTGTCTTAAAATTTTTATATCGAGTACTTTGAAAAAGTATCAGTTTATTAACTTTTAAACTATAACTTTTTTTTCTTTGCTGAATTATTACTTTTTTATTTCTACTTGAAAAATCCAGATGTAGGAATGCATTCAGAAACATGAATGCTTGTACGGTCACATGATTTAATTGTTATATTGCTACAAGTCTTGAGTGTGTACAATATATAGATAATACATGCATTTGTAACTGGTCTTACCTTTGATTCCTTGCAGGGCTTTAGCCCAGAACTCAGTTGACAAGGAAATACAAAATAAGACCAGTTATATATGTATGTACTAAATGCATGATTATTAGCACTGTGGGAAAAAAAACGAATGAATCACAGTTTTCAGCGATTAATTGCAATTAATCACACTAAACATTAAACCTTACAATCATGAATACCTACATATTGAATCGCTAAATTAATGTAGAATTACCACAAATGGGAGAACATTGGTCATTCTCACAAATGTGTTACTGTAACTTATCAATTTTCTCTGATTTTCAAAATTAGTGTTACATCATGTCCGCCTGACCCTCCTGTTTCCTCCCTAATGTATCCCTGATGAGCCACACCTGTTGCTCGTTACCCCTTGTTAGACTTAGTATTTCAGTACCTGTTTGTGTCATCAGCCCCAGTTTGGTCATTAACGTCTCTCCTCCTGTATGTCCGTGTCCTTCCCCGTACTCGCCTTCTTGTTTTGTTCCCTCATGGTCTTGTTTGTTTCCCTGCTCTCAGGTAGTTCAATAAACTGCCTTTGTTCACCCAAACATCTGCCTACAAGTCTTTCGTCTCTCACCATGTGACAATTAGTTGGAAAAAATACTCAAATTATATGGTTTAATTTAAACTTGTGATGTACAGATATTAATTTCCAACCAAAATACTATTTGCAAGCAAAAACAAGCTGAATTTTGATGCTTTTTTAAAGGCTAAATGCACAAGTGGAAATAAGTCAAAAGAGGTCATTGTATTAAAAGTAGCAATGTTAAGCTATTGTTTTTAATCGCACACCATAGCGATTAATGTCATTAACTACATGTACATATACTTGCAGATTTTTCACAGGCAGAATGACACACTATTTAATTCCAGCCACATGATTCATGTAAAATCTAAAACCTATTTGGCAAACATGGCTGTACATTCAGAAGCCTGACAACCACTGAAAGTGCACTTGGAGAAAGACCTTAAGATTTTAAGGCACAAGCCTTTAATAAAATAAAAGAAATACTGCAAATTACAATATTTTTATCCTATGTATGTCTCCATCTGGAAATTTTTAGAAATAAAACAAAACAAGTAGTATCAGCTTCCTTGTGAAACGTTAGCTGGATGTTTTGATTTTAGTTTGAATTATTATTTTTTTCTCCTCTCCTTTATTTTACAAATCACACAAATCAAGCATCAACTACAATACAAATTACAATCCAAGTGGCATACAAAAAAAAACACCATCCTAGAGCAAAGACAAATGAACATAAAATAAATAAAATATTAAATTAAACCCTCATTTGGGTTTCAAAATACTGCATGCATTAAGGCGATCAAAGAAATAATAATGCGTTATGACTAAAATTAAAGCTATGCAGTAATGTAATAAATTTCCTAGCCATAATTATTTAACATACTGAAATATAGAAAATAAATTTCACTAAATGGAAATCATTGATTTCAAAGTATTTGTCTAATTCCCACAAAATGAGTGGAATGATGTTTGTAAATATGAATGACAATGAAGACATTTATTTACAGGGCTATTTCAATTCCATCCATCCATCCATCCATCCATCCATTTTCAAACCTGCTTATTCTTCTGGGTCATGGGGGGTCTGGAACCTATCCTGGAATCTATGGGCATGAGGTGGGGAACAACCCAGGATGGGTGTCCAGCCTATTCCAGGGCACACACACACCAATTTAGCAACTCCAATTAGCCTCAGCATGTCTTTGGACTGCAGCGGGAGGGAAACCGGAGTACCCAGAGGAAACCCTACGACGACACAGGGAGAACATGCAAACTCCACACACATGTAACCCAGGTGGAGACTCGAACCTGAGTCCCAGAAGTGTGAGGCAACCACAGCTGTCAAGTCTCCCGTTTTGGCCGGGAAACTACCGTATTTTACCCCTCTTTCCCGCCGCCCTCCCGTATTAGTATTTTCCCGTAAATCTCCCGTATTATAATATCATTAAAAAAAAATTCCTCTGCCTCTCCAAACTGAACTGTCAGTAGCCTTGCGAGAACTGCCACCTGCAGTAGTCTGCAGGTCATTTACAACATTAACCAGGTCATAAATGCGGAGGTTAAAATGGCAATGCTGTGTGCCAAAAACAACGTTACTTTCACCTTCTGTGACGACTTCAACAAGGATACAAAGTCTGCAACAAATCTATATAATAAGTCATTAGTGAATGCCAAAGTGCCACATGAGTGAACATGAGATATTAAAAGAAAATTTGTAATGAAAATAAAATGTAAATGACAAGTGGTTATTTTAGATTTCTTGTACATCTGTCTTAAAATGTAAGGGATACTGGAGCTTGGTTGGGGTGGTGGGGTGGCTTGTGGTGGGTGCCGGAAAATTTCCCTTATTTTCAAATCCAAAACTTGACAGGCATGGAGGCAACAGTCCTAACCACGGCACCACCATGCCACACCAGGGCTACTTATATATCCTAAAATTTATAGACTACAGCTAATGGCCTGCAGTAAAATACAGCTATTGAACTGAGATAAAAAGCAATTGGGTAAATGGAATGTCACTAAATATATTGAAAACAATGTCTTCTGTACATCTATTAATACTACCACAATGCATGGGTATAAATGATTCTGATTACTGCAGAAGAGTGTAGCGACTTTGAAAGAGGTGTGATTTTTGGGACTTGTTTAGAAGGAGACCAAGTGACTAATATGACCTACAGATGCTTTTGAAACAATTGTGTCAGCATAGAACTTCAGGAGAATGACCTATCATTAAAGGTCAAAGGTGAGTTACAAAGCATACTCCAGGTGTGTTGAAAGTGAAAAATACATAGGCAAGCATCAGCTGAATGTGATTTTGAGTAAACAGGTATTATATTGAAAAATGGCTTAAGAACTCCATGGGGTGGAACACCAAACTTGGGTTTTACTGAACAAACTACTAAACAAACTATTCACCACACTTGACAAATCACACTTGTGTGATGCAAAGGTCACAGGCTAAAGATGTCGTGACCAGGCTGGGTGCACGGAGCGGGGAAGCAGGAGAGGAAAACGTTGGTGTCATGATCCGCTCCGTCCGCTCCTGATGTGTGCCACGCCCACCTCGTTACCTCGTGTTCAGCCCTGATTGTGATCACCTGAGTCCTGTTATGTCTAGCTTGTCTTCTGTATTTAGTCCGCGTCTGAGTACGTTACCCCAGATCCGTCATTGTATTGTCCGTGGATGTCCGTGCCTGTTCGTCGTTCGTGTAATAAAACCCCTTTACCGGACTTCCTGGCTGCTCTCGTCTGCTTCCCTGCTCACCTGCCCGCCGAGACGTGACAGTTGGACTGGGTAGTGCGAGATTTAATGGGGAATAGGAGCAGGAACATGGAAGCAAGCTGAGAACATGCAACACCTCATCAGAATAGACAATCAGACTTCAATGACAGACCTTAGGAAATGTACTTGAACGCGGACTGAAATACACAGGACTAATCGGAAATAAAACGAAACAGCTGGTAAATGCGGGGATTCCACACGAGGTTAACAAGGGGGCATGGCACACAGGAGGATCGGACAAGCAGGGCATGAGAAAGGGCTACCCAGTAGATAATATTGACTAGTGGATGCACCTTGTTCTGAAATGCAGACCACTGAGTACTTGCTTCTAACAGTGAACAACTATATTGTCGTGGAGCTAATTTTGCTGCTGTTGTATACATTACTTCCCTGAAATTGGTAATCACCAATTGTTAAGTTACGCAGCAACATTTTGAAGTTTACAACACCCACATTCATAGATCATACTTGAGTACATAGCATTTTAATTTGTTTATGAAATTTATTTCATTTTTTCTGATTTGCCAAATCATACATGAGAAGCTTTACAGTACTATTCTATTTAACAGAATTACAGTGCTATTAACCTGGCTAGTGGGTTAACTTTTTCCTTTTTTTTAATATCAGTGCTGAATGTTTTGAAGAAGCACAAATGTGTATGCCAGTCCTGGAAATTAGTTTTTCACTCCGGATTTAAAATAATCAATTGCACAATCCATATTACATGAAGGGAAAAATATACAGTAGGATTTTAAACAGAAGATGCAAACTTTAATGCAGGAAATTCTCTTTATTTTAATAGTTCCATCTGACAAAACCAAAGCTGGACAAGCACTGAATGTTGTTTGTCAATGTATGTTTACAACAACTGTCATTAGAGGCGCAAGAAACAAGAAAGATAATGAAAGGGGATTCCTCCTCCTAGTTGAATTTTTAATGTAGCTACAGGGAAGAGAGACACACACACTCCTCTCCCCATCACTTGCCTTCCATGCCCTCCCTTAATTGTCCCCTGGGGTGGATAGGTTTCCTTCCCGGTCACGACGAGTGCCCATTTGCTGCCTGATCTACGCTCTTTAGTCTTGGCTTGCTTCCTGTTTCCTGAAACCAGATTTGCTCCATTTTAGTCACCTCAACGGTGACTTGTGTGTATATATTTTCAGGGAAATTTGATTGTTGGTATGGATTTTTAAATCAGTTATCAGATCAAGTTTAGAAATATGTAAACTGTTGTGTTATTTCATCATCTCAGCAGTGGAACACATACCTCAGACTATGAACATTCAATACCATGGAGTGATCTTTAAGCGAGACAACTCAGACGTAAGTAGATTAAAGAAGCCATAATGGGAAAACAAGTGCTCATTTCAAGTGGACTTGGACGAAATTTAAGACTAGAAAAGTTGCATTATAATATTTTTATCAAATTGAGGGTATTTTCGCACTCATTGCGGGTTGAAACATGAACCTATACTTTCTCTTTGGTTGGCTTTCTTGAAGTTCTCTTAATGTGCCAAAGATGTAATACTTTAGCTCGGGTTACTGTTGCTGGTTTGTTAGTCAGTGTCTGAAAAGTTCAAATTTGATTTGAATTGACTGATATGCATTAAAACCGCTGTTCTTCAAATCAAAATCTTATCTGACCTGAAAATGAATGAAACAAAACCTTCCTATTCCTAAAACATCCTGCTCTTTAGGTTTTGCTAATCCAGTTGAGAACTGAAGGTGTTATTCTTTAATGTATAACAGGAGTGAAAAGTTGCTCATGGAAATGGCCTAATTTTAGACAGTATGTGGAGACAAATGAGAAAAAATATTATGACATTTTAATTCACTTTGCTTGCTCAGTTTAACAAGTATTCTCCAATGGATGTATAAACTGGATAAATGGATGTAAAAACTATATACCATATGAATATGTATAAATGTTACATGAAATTCTATGGATCAACTATTTTGAGAAGCATGCCATGTAGAATTCATCAAATTGCACTTAATCTACTCAGTCCTTTATAGGGGCTGTTATATTTTTTATTGAAATTACATAGCACAGCAGTAACATTCCCACAGTCCCTAGCATTTTTCTCTGTTTGTTTGCGTACCAGAACGTCAACAGACTTTATGTGGGAGCATCATGTCTCATTTGTGAAATTAATTATTCTGAATTCACAGATTTGCAGATTTTATCAATGACCTCTCACAGCCCTAGAGGAGCAGTGTGGATTTCAGATTTGTCATTGCTGTATTTAAGATTATTTTCTTAATCTCATTTCCCTTTAAATTCTGTTCAGCACCTGTCTAAATCATTTGTGGAACTGCAATGTGTTTGACATTTACAAATGTTTATGTAAATGCAGGGGAGCAATTTCTGAAGACAAACTGCTGAGAAATATAATTAGAACTGTGACTAGAAAAAAGCTATTAATTTATCTGTAATAGTAATGTTTATCTCTGACAAAAAAAGAAAATGACAACTGGTGTGGTTTGCTGAGCCATCCCAAAAATATGTACCTCCCGGCATAAAAGCATTTTTTTTTTCATATTACCCAGGTGCAAGGCAAGAAGTCAGGAAAATTAAGATGTACAGAAAGCAAAACTTGGGCTTACACACATGTTGTCAAAATATCCTGAGAGAGAAAAACCTGTATTAAGCAGATGTTAGAAGTAAATATATCATCAGGTCCTGTAGATATCTATATACCTGTATAGAGACCTGCCGGTGAGTTTTCTTTAGATATATGAGTGCCTGGTAATAATGTAGTATTCCATAGCCCAGTGTTATCTATATTCTGGGTGTTTCTCTGTACATAAAAATATTTTTTACACACAGTAATAGATCAATATTTTAAAATAGACCATTGCAGGACTATTAATTATAATGTTTCATAAAGCCATTTAATTTTTAACAGGCAGCGCTTGTATTGAACTCATTGTTTTTACTGATCTTTAATGTTTGCTTTCAACAGATGTGCCTGTGAGTATATTGAGAACAATTTGTACTTTAGGCCCAGAATTTTAAATGAAGATTGTTCTTAATGATACTCCCAGTCCAAGCAGATGCTCAAAAACTGACAATGAAAACCTGAAGAATTACTTAAGGCATTGGTTACATCCAAATGATGGAATCAATAATAATATTTTCCTTGGGACTCCATCTCTCTCATACGAGAACTCAACCCTTAAAAGCCACATTAAAATTTAACAATGAGAAATTTGCTCTGGTCATTTCTGGACTGCTGTCTTTTGGTGTTTTAAAAATGGGTTTCTTTCCATTTTGTGATGTCACCTAATTGCCCTCTCAACTCCTTGCCCCAGATTTTTTGGAATGCACAATGCTATTAGATAAAATCATATTGTTTTTAAAGTTAGAATGAAACATACACATCACATGTCTGAAACAGGCCTTTGTTGATACACTAACAGTGGATTAAAATGTGGGGATACCAGATTTATTGAGAAATTTGACAAAAATGCTTCTGTAATTAATTTTGAGCTTGGTTTTAATGTAATATCTGTGTCTTGTGTGCACGTGTGATGTGCTGACATGCGTGAAAGCAAAATTGATAACATTTTAATTTATTGATATCTATCTATCTATCTATCTATCTATCTATCTATCTATCTATTAAATATTCCTTTTGGTTGCCTAAAATGAAAAATTCTTAACTTTAAAATTGTACGCTTTTCATGTATCTTCATGTTCATGTTTGGGTCATTTTATCAATGTACCATTTTAATAATAAATATGTTATTCTTTCCTTGAATATACACAGCAGTCAGGTCTTTGGGTATGCAATGGATATCCTCATGTGAAAGGTGCTGCAGGTTGATAACAGCCCAATCAGTGTTCACTTGAAAAGCTGGCCATAAGAGGGTGGATTTTAACATTTCCATCAGTGGCAGGCCCTGTGAGTTATGATTTCACAAGAGCAACTGGTGCAATTACTGTTGCCCTTGATTGCCTAGCCAATGTCTCTGAGGATGCAAAGAGAGAAAGATGATCTTTACCCTGAACTTGCTCTGATTACTCACACTGAATAGCATTCCCTGATCAGCTAACATGACTGCAGATCCCTGCTGTTTTAATGCTGTATTTATTAAAGACAGGCTGTTTAAGAGGATCAATAAATTCAGTTTGAGTCTATGATTCAAGGTTTTGAAGGTTAGAATAGTTGACATACTGGACACACTGTAGCAGCTTGTGGTAAAACATTCTTTTCTAAGCTTTTTATTGCACTTATCTGAATCAATAAAGTTAACTGAAATTGAAAGTATACACACCAATAAAAAAATTCAAACACTTCCTCTAAAATAAAAAATCCAAAGGCTTCCATAAAATGACATGATATTAATAATATTACAATATTTTATTTTGTATTTTTACATGATTTCATAGTGATATAATGGAACTAATAGGGTCAAAGATGTAAAGTTGTACTATGTACGGATGCATTAGAATTACATCACAGTATAATTTCCCATGGGAACCATGGAATCAACAAGTTTCTCTTAATTTTGAAATTATAGCTTAAAAGGTATACAGTGAATGAATGGTTTATGGAAAAAACTGGAAAAAAATCCTGTAAATAGAGTATAATTTTACCATATACGTTATGAGCCAAATGGATTATAATATTAGAAGACATATAGTGATTAATAAAACCTTCATTTTACTTAATTCATTTTATATTCTTACCTATATTTGCCTTTTTGTGATGTACCTACAGTGTACAATAACAAAATGGCAAGATGGACATTTTTCACAGCATTTTTAAACATTAATTTAAAGGTTATGCATTAAAGAATATATCCCAGTACGATTTAATATTGTTTCTACTATAAAGAATAATGATGGGTCTTGGGACACAGTACTGTACTTCACTGACCTCTTTTACAGGCAGTTGTTGGCATGCCTCAAGACCTGTGTCGAAATATAGTACAATTTCCTTTGAGTAAATTAGCTCTTAACCCCTGAGTTTTCTGAAGAATTGCATCATCACAATTAACTAAATACCACTAGTATCATTGTACTGTAGTGTAAAGCTTACTTTAAATATATTTGCCCATATGTTTCTGGTGCCAAGACAGGTTTATCAGTGTTTAAGGGATTAACTCTTTAAACATAGACAATCAGTGCTTGAAGTGGGCCGGAACGCAGCGGAACGCAGTTCCGGAACTTCTGTATTTTCATCTTTTGGGTTCCGCCACTTTTTTCTGCGGTACTTACTGAAACTGATCCGACGCAGCGACAGTGGCCCGAGAATAGACAATATCACAAGACCGATAAAAGACTACATTACCCACGAGCCACGACAGTGCCCTATCATATGCATCCACTGAGTCCCAACCAATCGCATCAGCTTTAGCCCTAGTCTATTGTTAGGCCTACAAGTATCACACTGGTCTGGTTCATGTTGTTTTAATGGTTTTTCAGTATTCCATTTGTGAATTAGAAAAAAGTAGCCTATGCCTATAGGTTATTGCTTGGAAGAATGATTAAATTAAAATAGTTTTTGAACCAACACATCCTAAAGACTTGATTTTTTTTTCACCGCACAAATGTCAAATGTCGGAAAATTAGAGTTCCTGCACTTATTTTTTCCCACTTCAAGCACTGTAGACAATGATGTATCATTCAGTTGATATAATAGTAGAGACATTACAATAAGTGTACTTTACATAGTTGTAACATAAACTGTTGCAAAGTTTATTTTAAATTATTTCTGATTAATGCTAATTTCACTTGTTATTTGTAAGTGGACTGCATGAATTTGAGGGCACCTGGTCCTGGCTTGTTTTAGGATAAATTTTCAAGTTACAATTACAAACAGATAGATAAGCCTCTGTGCCGGTCTGCATTCCCTTTGTCTAACCACGCACGTGCCCTGAGGTTTCTCCATTCTCCTATTTCTTAGTGCCCTGAAGCACTATCTTTCTTTAGCTTCCTGTTACTCAACCTTATCAACTCACCTACTCTTCAGCCATGATGCTGTTTCTCAGAAGCTCTTCCGAACCTGGCGTCTCTTTGATCCTGGTGGAACTCCAGTCACACATTTGAAAAAAAAAAAACATATGAATAGATCAGTTGATTTTGGTTGTTGTAAAGAAAAAAAATCATTGCTATCCATATGTCCAAACTAGGTACTGGAAGCATAGGGCCTGACTGGCTTTCACTTATCTTGTTTTCATTCATACTTTTCAGTGAAGTATCTGGAATGGGTGTGCATTAAAGGTTGAATTACATGGTCTTCCCTTTAAAACGACTTTGGCTCCAGCCAACAGTGAAGATCTTATCATTTCCCACATAAATTTCTTCTATTCTACTGAATGCAGACCATAATATGTGGCATTGCCAACAACACTCAACTTTATTACAAATCCCAAAATATTTACCTGTATTTGTGTACTTCGGGTAGTGTTTTTTTTGTGTTTGGTTAACCTGAAAATATGACAGGGTATACTTCACAATTTATCACTTTACCCATAAATATTGAACTTATTTTAGACAAAGAAAGCAATGCAAGTTTTTCTAGTACTATGGTTTGTAATGCAATTGCAGTTGTGATTTCATACAGTACTGTCCAAAAATCTTTGGCAGTGAAAGAAAATGATGTTTAAGTGATCTTCATGCTGGTGATATTATGATTGTCAAAGTGTGTTACTAGCCATTTCAAAGCCTCTCTTAAAATAAGCCTAATATTTGCAGCAACTATCTAATACACTAATGTCTTTTTTCCCTCGACCACTATCGCATCTTGTTTTGCTAATCAATACCTCACTGAATTATTTAACTAATCAAATTGCTTGTTTTCCCCGCACAGGAAATACATATGGTTTTGGGACCAGTCTTCCAGCACAGATGCTTTACTGCTAACATGATAACTCAAAATGTTTTTGACAGATCATTTTCAAACTTTCCAGGCATATTTTATTGGTGACAACCTGAAACTGGTCAAATTTTGAGAGAGATTGCATCAAAATATAAATACATTTAGCGTGTTAGTCATGTAACAGCAATAATAGTATTAAAACCATTAAAAATAGCAATAGCATCATAATAATATGATACACGATGCATCTCGTACAGGAAAAAAAGAATTATTAGCTATTAGGCTACAATTAATTTAGTGACATCGGCTCTATCTGTAATTACGTTTATTTTCGATTTATTATTTTAATCATACCACTTACACACGTGTCCTGGGTATAACGTTTAACTGCAAGTGGACGTCCAACTTGCAATGATAAAATTTTGGGGGTTGGTGGTGGGTTTGGCACTCCAGCCACTGTAAAACAACTCACAACAGCTCGAAATAAACAGGCACAATACCCTTCTGCACTCTGCGGGGGAGCCTCATCCCTGGATGAGTCGAAATTGTCAGTGAGCTAATAGGGTCAGGCCAGTTGGGGATTGGGGCTGGGGTGGTGCTGAGGTGTTGCCTGCTGCATGGTGGCACTTGGGTCCCAATTTGAGGTGGCCCATCCGAGTAGGCGTGTGGGATGTCCTGTCTCTCCAGCAAGATGACCATCTTTCTCTGCTGTTGGGGAGCTCTATAAACTCCGCATTTCGGTGGCGGCACTATCTGAGGTACACAGACCGGAGAGTGGCCAGATCTCTGTAGGTGGGTATACCTAATTTTGGTCTGATCACTCTGATGGCTGCCATACTCAGGGAGTACTTGTTGCTGTAGTGGATTGGCTCCTCCTGATGGTGTCTGATGTCATTCCTTTCAACAAGCGTATTATGAGACTCAGGCTAAGGCACTCCTTGGATGTCTTGTGTGTTGTCTCAGTGTATGCTCTGACCGCGGTGAGTGATGTCTTGTTAAGGGAAACATTTTACTCGCAATTTCCTCGGTGGTTGATGGGTGCCCACGACGTGACATTCCTCTGGTCATGGATGACTTCAATGTGACCACTGGCACTGACAGAGCTGGCTATGAGGATTGTGTCAGTCCCCATTGTTCTGGAGACTGGGGTGAGAGTGACTCCATGTTCCTTGACAAAAGGTCAGGGGCTGCGGGTCGCTGGATCCTGGTTCCAATGCCATGAGCTGCATCATTGGACTTGGTACTCCACGTTATGCATGACTGCAAGTACTTCTCCTTGGCCCTGGATGTGTGTACTGATGAGTACTGATGTGATGGACGTTAGCCAGCTACTGATTTTTACAAGAACTATTGACAGTTCATTTGAAGTGCATGAGGAGTAACTAAAATTGGTGTCATTGCATGACACTACTAGGGGCACGGACATTTTCAATGCCGTTAATACTGTTGCAAGTGCATATGGTGGCTTTGACAAGCTGTCAGTGGTTGTTATTGATGGCGCACCCACGATGCAGGGGAGATACGCCGGTTTTCCAGGGCTCCTCCAACAGAGCGGAGTGAACTGCCCTATACTGCACTGTATCATACACCAGGTTAGTAATACAGTCGTCCCTCGCCACTTCGCGCTTTGACTTTCACAGCTTCACTTTATCGCGTTTTTTTGTATATTCATTAAAAAGTTGATTGAGACAGTGAAAATGATACATCGCTACACATCAGAAGCATCTTTGCTTGGTGTTATTTCATGTCTAGAGGGCTCTAATAATGTTAAAAAACCATATTTAGAAGGTCGTAAACAGGTTTTCTATGCTCTAACTACGAAAATATTATATTTATAAATAAAGATTCCCACTTTGCGGAAATTCACTATTGCGGTAGAGTCTGGAACTGATTAGCCGCAACAAACGAGGGCCGACTGTATTAATTTTGAGATATTATTTAACACGAAAGACAAACATAAGCTAATTTTAAAAGTTAAATGCAATCTTCATTTATCTCCACAGGAGGCCCTCGTGCCATGATGCTGGACTTTAGCCATGTTATGGATTTAGTGACTAAAATAACAAATCTCATCCGTGGTGGGAACAGGGCCCTCAGTTACAGGAGATTTATAGCCTTTTTGGATGAAGTGGCCGCCGAGTATGGGGATTTACACCCCATATTATAGCACACCGATATCTGATGGATGAGTCGAGGGAAATGTCTTGAGCATTTTTTTGCGCTGAGCTCCGAAATACCTGTGTTTTTGGAGGACAGCGTTACTGGTAATACTAGTGCCTACTGCAGGAAACTCAAAGACACTGTGTTTCTTTGTGATATGGCCTTCCTTACGGACATTACCTCACATCTAAATCACTTGAACACAAATTTGGAGGGGAAACACCAAACTATGTGTGACCTGTATGCACACATGACCTCAGTTCAGCGTAAACTGAGTAAACTAGACCTGTTCAAAGAAGGATTTTCCTCCCGTTGTCTAAATTTGACACACTTTCCCGCTTGTGAGGAGATGCAAAAAAATCTCCCTAAGTACGAGGAATTACTTCAAAAATATAAAGCTGACATCGAGAAATTGCAGAAAGAGTTCAAGCATCGTTTCCAAGATTTTCACGTGATGCAGCCATGAATAGCTCTCTTCGTGGACCCTCTCTCTGCTGCTGTTAGTGAGCAACCCTCAGAATTGCAGCTTGAACTCTGCGATCTGCAGTCAGACCCGTTTTTTCAAGCAAGGCGCAAGAGCAATTGAAGAGGATTTCACTTTGGAAACTGCTACCAGAGTCCCATTTTCCCCTCCTCAGAGATTTTGCTCTCTCAATGATCAGTATGTTTGGGAGCACATACATTTGTGAAAGCAGTTTTTCAACAATGAAGCACATCAAGTCAAAAGAAAGAAACAGGCTCACGGATGACACGCTTTTTCATCTGATGCAGATTGGATGCACAGAGTTTGACACTGACATTCAATCTATTGTGCACCAGCAGGCAAAGCCACAAGTATCTCACTGAGAGAGCCAGGTCCTACTGAAAGCTGTGGGTGAGGTAGCATACGCAAATGATCAATTTCTTAGTTGCATTTAATATTTGGGTGCTGTTTTGCAGTTCTGTGCCTTCATGATTTTGATTTATGAGAGCCTTTGCACTAAAAAAAACCTCAGGGATGTGATCATTTTTGTTTCTTCAATCCTTTTGAAATACATTTGAACATGAAATATATGGAGCTACTGTGCTGTATGTTGGTTCAATAAACACACGGACATACAGTATATATACACATATTTTGGTGTTATTTATAATGGTAGCCTTCTCCTATCCAATTAGTGGAAGTGCACAGTCTTATGAGGTCCTCTTGAAAAATGTGTGGCCCTCTCCATCATTAAAGTTGCCCATCCCTGGTCTATGGGGAGAATGTTGACCTTGTCGAGAGATTTACTTACCTCGACAGCGACATTCATGTCTCTGGTGTCATGTCTCATGTCTTCCTATGAAGTCAGCAGACAGATTTGCGGAGCATGGGGGTTAGGGTTAGGTTGCTGGAAAGGGGAGTGTGGCGCTCCTGATATCCTTCCAACAGGACATAGGTCCAAGTCTTTAGAATCTTGGTGCTCCCTGTCTTGCGGTATGGATGTGAGACATGGACACTATCCAGTGAGCAGAGATGAAAACTGGACTCCATCGGTACTGTGTCTCTTCGGAGAATCCTTGGGTACCGCTGGTTTGACTTTGCGTCAAATGAGTGGTTGCTAGAGGAGTCCCGAATCAGGCACATTAACTGCATTATGAGGGAGCATCAGTTACGGCAATACAGCCATATGGCACATTTCCCTGAGGGTGATATGGCTCACACAGGGTTCCCCCAGTTCTGGCAGAATAAATTTCCATGACTTTTCCAAAACTTTTCCAGTACCACAAGAAAATTTTCCAAAACCCACAAGTTAGCTTTGATTTGATGATCATGCAGTTTCAGATAGTAATTGTCCTGCCCCGATCGTCTGCTCCTTCCGTGTGCCATGCCCCCTCGTTAACCTCGTGTGGAATCCCCGTGTGATCAGCTGTTTTGTGGTTGTTGTCATTAATCCTCTGTATTTAGTCCGCATTTCAGGTTGTTTCCCCAGTCCGGTCATTGTAATGTCACTGCGTGTTTGCTTACCAAATAAACACAGACGGTGGACAACTTTTGCAATAGCGTTCAATTATTAAGAAAATTAATCCCAATATTAAAATTCTATGTACCTTATGATTGGTAGAGGCAAACGGAGTCAAAAACAAGAAACTGATCAATAAAATTCAAAAGCGTGCAAAAAAAATAAATAAAACCATAAAAACTGGAATAACAAGCAAAAAAGCAGGGATCTCAAATATGCGAAATCTGCGCAGAAACGGATGTTTACCAAGGTAGTTAACTATTGACTTCCACTCGTACATTTCTATTAGCGCATTGCGGAAAAAAATGAACAAGGCTAGTTTCCAAAAGTTTTCCATAACTTTTCCTCTCTATCCAAGAATTCCAAAACTTATCCAGGGCCTGGAAAAATTATTTAAAAATTCCAAAACTTTTCCAGGTTTTCCATGACCGCGCGGTACCCTGTTCACCGGATCCTCATGGCTGAGGACCCAAGCGGCTGGACCAGGCCGAGGCGATGGCCACGTGACACCTGGCTGCAGCAGATGTTTGGCCATTTCCAGAGTGTGGGACTGGACTGCCTGAGGGATCCCGAGGATGCTCTCCAATGAGAGATGGTAGGTAATGAAGTACAAATACTTCATTACTGTACTTAAGTAAATTTTCGAGTATCTGTATTTTACTTTATTTTTGTGTAAATGTTTAGTTTTTACTATGTACATTTTAGCATGAATATCTGTACTTTCTATTCCTTACATTTTCAAATTAGGCTCATTACTCTTTTTTCGTTTAATTTAAATAACGTTTATTTGGGCATTTTGCCATGCATTTTACCTATTCTGAATCAATAATGCGCACCATTCAGAGAACTTGACTGATTGTTTTGAGGCTTAAAAACATTTGTAAACACGCACAAAAAAGACACACAACACGATAGACACGATAAAGCGAGAGAGAGAGAGAGAGAGAGAGAGAGAGAGAGACTAAAACCAGGCAACAACTCAGTGGGGAAAGATATCGTGATTGCAGTGGAAGAAAGAAGCTTGAAAAGAAAGTAGCTTGACGAAATGTCTAATAAGACTGGCGAGAGTGTTAGTCTTTCCTGACAGTATTCAACCTGTCATTGAGGCTTAACACTCCACTACCAGCCTCAGCTGCATGTGAGAGACTGTTCAGCACAGCCAGACTGATATTCACACCGAAAAGGGCATGCATTGATTCCAAGAACTTTGAAAATCAGCTTCTTTTGAAGCTAAACAGAGGGTTCTGCTAGTCCTATGGTGTGTGCCTGAGTTCTTCTGGCTTACACAAACACCTAATATATTTGCATACAAATAAAGTTTTTTGAACACCATGCACATTGAGTTTGTAATCCCTCAATCTTTAACAGTACTATAATATTTTTTGCATGATGTATTTAGGAAAAAGGCAATCATCTTGTGTAATGATGGTAATGACCAATGGAGCTTTAAGTATTTATGCAGCTTTATTTTTCTCTGCTTGCATTCTACATAACGCTTGGACATGGAGTCCAGTCAGCTTTGCCCTAAAATGGTGGTTTAGTCCTTTGCAAGGGTACTTTATACTTTTATACTTTAAGTATGTTTTAGAGCCTGTACTTTTCACTTTAACTTGAGTAAAAAAGTGAAGTCAATATTTCAACTTTTAATAGAGTATTTTTAAAAACATGTATCTATACTTCTACTTCAGTAAAGAATGCGTGTACTTTTGACGCCTCTGTCCCCAACCTGACCAGACCAGATAAACACTTATAAATTCCTGATCCATAACTATTCATACAGTTTTAGTGGCCCTGTGGGATTGAGGGGTATACAAAACACCCACCATGGTATACCAGATTTCTTTCCTACACAACCATGGGTTCGTATCCAAGTACTACTGCTTATTTTATTAATTTATTTTAATCTTTTTTCATTGCAATGAAAGCTCTCTGTGATTAGAAAGTGATTCATTATTTTAGTCTATAATTTGCGCGTGTTATATTTGCCTTCCCCATGTTTTTAATACCGTGCATACATAAGCACTGAAAAAACATTTTAGCATAGTCATCGCGATGTGCACATGTGTAGTAATCATATCGCATTTGTCGGCACTGCTTTGTTGAAATGACTTGCGACAACACCACCAATTTACTAGAGACACTCTATTGTCAGGTAAGTTCTATTTGGCAATAATTTATTTCAGGTAATTTCATCTCCTTTTTGGTTCTATAAATATTCCTCGATGTAATATTGCGATGTCAAAATTGTGCAGCCCTAAATATATATTTATCAGTGTAATGAATTCTACCATATAGCACAAACTGGGTGAGTAAACAACATCCTCTCCAGTCGTACCATACTCATGAACAGAGAAATACATAAAAAGTACTCTTACAACTACAATTTCAAAGCATTCACTTTATTTACATGGTGGCTACCATCCTTCGGCTGCATTTTCCATCATTGATGACATAGTCACCTGGAACTAAGCACCTACCCACAGCTCGAGTGCTGTAATTTGAACTACACAACTTAACGCCAGTGTTTGCGAATGTTCGTTCGAACTATGGTTTCAGGAAACACATGTATCTTGCTTGCATAGTTCCAACTACACGTTAGCAACTATGCTTTTGGGAAACACACCATTACAATAGCAATCCGCCATAGCTCTTGTGCCCCTGGCTGAGTTCCCATAAGCCTCCTAAACGCTATGTCGTTCCTAAGGTCTGTGTTAAAAGATAGAATGTAAGAGCAACGTAGCGTTAAGAAGGCTTCAGGAAATTCAGCCCCTGTCTTTTAAAGGTGATGCGACATAGTTTATTGCATGTTATGCCCAATACACGCCTCTGAATATTTCAGTTAGGACACTCAATAGCAAAATGGATTTGGACACAACCATAAATGTTAGTTGTGCCTTGCACTTTACGCTTTGTGTTAGATCTTCAAAATAGAACCCATTGTATCGGTCAAGATCTGGACTTATTCAAACTTAACCAAAACTAAAGCAATACTGTATCCTGGGTGATCCGATCCCAAGTGGACAGTGCTAAATACAAGTGTGAACTCACCCAAAACTGATTGAGGATACACTGAGGATGCAATTATTTAAATATTTATTCATTTATTTATTTATAGATATTTTTTATTAATTGAGGTTTTTTGGTTACCCTTAAATACGCAAATAGCTTTTGATTTCTTCTTCTTTTAATGTTAGGCAGATTCAGCATGCGGAAGTGATTTACAGTACGTGCTTACTTAAATAAGTTGCAGGAAAATGAGATCCGATTACAAGCGGTCAGTCGTTATGCTTGGGAGACACATGTTATTGCCAGGTATGAACGGACATATTTACCGATGTCTACTTATGATCGGATCACCCAGGATGCATGTTAATATGCATGTGAACAGGGCCAAAGACATACAGTTAGGCAAACTGGCCAGGTACCCATAAAGTATGACTTTGTGTATGTGCCCTGCAAAGGACTGATGTCAAACCCTGTCTGCACCCCAGCCATATGCCCTACTCTGCCTGTCACTGCCCTCACAGCCATGACCCTGGCTGTGTTAAGTGGTGCATGGAAGTTTCTGACCAATTTAAATATTAAGACTTGACCAAATGCAAGCACACACTGATTTTTGTTATGAAAATAGATGACCTGATATCCTCATGTTTTGCTTTCATATTGGAAGGGATAAAATTACCAATGTGATATGAGTCTCAGCATTCTGCTTCACAATGTAAATGTTACGTTGATAAATTAAACTTTAGTGTAACAGAGTTTGTTATGGCTTGGTGAGCTATTTGGAAACATCAGTTAAATTAACCACATCTTTTTGGACTTGCGCAGGATATCTGATTACCCAGAGTAAATGTGGACTGACATGGGTAACACATGAAAACCACACACACAGTGCCTCCAAGCCCCCAGGTTTCTACAGAGTACTGTAATTAGAAGAAGAGGAATTCCAAAAAGCTGCTGGATTTGCTATGCTACTGTTAGCCAATTGAATATAATATTAAGACATTATATACTGCAAGGTTAAACACAAAATATATAAATACCCATTGTGCTTTCAATAAATAAGAATTTTGATATATCCCAAACTTGTTCAGGAAAATATACTTAAAGTAAGCCCATATAAGGGAGTTGTTAGTTTTAAAATTGAATAAACTGAGCACTCAACAGCAATGAAAGGCATTGTTTAGTATGGAGCCCGGGAAGGGACATGGGAGGGAAAAAAAATCTTAAAAATTTGCGAGATCTCGCGAAACATTTGAGAGATCTCGCAAAACATTACAGGGAGAAAAAAAAAGATAAATATTTGCAAGATGTCGCAAAACATTACCGGGAGGAAGAAAAAAAAAAGATAAACATTTGCGAGATCTTGCAAAACATTAATAACTGTGCTGTGTCCGTTTGAAATACAAAAGATGGAATTTTGGCCTATTTATCTACTAATAAGTATAAACCTATGTGATACAGACATGTCCTATTAGGTGTGCTTTACGCATTAAACTATGGGGACAATGCATATTACCATGAATTCATATTATGTGTTTTTTTTCCTCCCATGTCCCCTCCTGGGCTCCTTAGTTTAGCATGTATTCGTCATGCTAAAAAAAAACTGACAACCAGTCACAAATTCAAAATGGTTATCTCCAAATTTTTCTCTCAAAATAGGTAATCAACTGTAGACATATGTATACTGTGAAGGTATCTGATCTGCATTATTTTTAGTCACTAACTGTAATAGAAATAGTCATTTTCAGCTGACTACTTAAATCCAAAAAGGTGCATTGCTTTATGTCTTTCAGTTTGTGTTTGCATGCCTGCCAACGCTGAACAATCCTGGCTGTTTGTAGCTCTGGCTCACTGTTCAGTAAAACATCCCCCCACAAAAACCAATACAGGGCTGAAGCCACCTGGTTAAAGCCCAGCAGGAACATATCAATTAATCTCTCTCAGCCGAGCTCAAGTAGGGGTAATCCTCTCATTGAAATATTTGAACTTTCTTGCCAGTAAACAAAAAGGGGATAATAGATGGGTTGAATTGTGTTATTTTGAAGGGAAATCTTCAAAAGGCTTAGTCTCTGCTCTCTGTAGCAGCTATTTTTTCTTCACAAATGACATTTGTCAGGCCATTAGTTCTCATGATGACCAAATACAAATGTTTGAATGATTGGATTTCTTTTTTAATGTCGCCAGCACTTGAATTGTGACGATTACAAAGTGTTTTTCAGTAAGCTGTCCTGGGCTTCTTCCTCCTAGCCCACTTTTCACTAGTCAAATAGTGTCTTGAGACAACAACAAAAAAAAAACAAACCAAGCTCACTAGACTCACAATTACCATGATTATAAAAGATAAATCTTTATTTATTTATTTTTCTCAACTACAACTGAAAGTTAATTTCAGGTCTGCAGAATAATACCTGTTTCAGGTTCCAAAGTACGAGATATGCTGTCAGTAATTGAATTGGACCTTTACACTTATGACTCATGACATTTTACTGAGCACTATCAATTTACTTATTATTTATGTTTCTACATAAAATTCTAATATGAATTCACATAAAAACTGTGAAGAATCTCTTTGCTCACCAGCTGTTTTTTTCAGGATGTATTCCAATACATCATCCAGCTAAACGTTTTCAGAGTAGAAGCTGACAAGCAATGAAGCAATTAAAGCACCAGGGGTTCAAATGTTCAATATCATTTTCCAAAACGTGTTTAATTAAAATGAATCATCAACTGAATTATATAGCTACCTGTGGTGAAAAGTGGTACACTGGTTCTCACTCTAGTGTAACTGTTGTTTGACGATTTCATTTGCCCAACCAATGATTTAAGTCGCAACCAAAGCAGCAGACTTTAAATTGCACCAATCCTATCTCTAAGGACAGCATCCAAACATGATTGCGATCATGCTTGTGTTGAGTGCAAATTCTGCAGTGGAAAATTTCATTCTAAATTGTGATTTTAATCTCAAGGATAAGGGAGAATAGAAAATTCTGAATGCTGAGAGTAGAAAATTACTATATATGGACCACCATACAATGGATGTACATAAACAAGGAATAAGAAGACATTTAGAATTAATATTATTTGTTTGATGTAATTTTATTTCAATAGACATATGATAAATGATTTTTGCATGATCTCTGAGTTGGAATTAATTCTGACCAGTCCCACATTTAATCCATTAAGAGGATACATCAAAATAATAAACACTTGAAGTGATGGTTAGAATGGTGATAAGGCAGGACACTGGGTGTTTTGTAATACAACACTATTGTGGCCAATTAGTGTCAACGTGCTACAAATTCTTAAAACACTTCAATCAAATGACACCCAAAAGGCTGCATCTGATCCATGGAAACTAAATCCTTGCATTGTGTGCAGGAGGAAGTCCAAGAACCTTGAATGTCACCACTGTTGTCTCTTCCTGCACCTAATGAGGACCATTGTTGTTTCTCAGCAGTTTCCTTTCCTGTCTATTGACATTTCCCAAACCAAAAGTGATAAAGTGCTTGCCTATATTACCATACCCAGACATTTTAAGGAGATACTTGGTATGTACTAATACAGTCATACTCCAGGTATTCTTGGCACCTTTTGCTTTTACAGTAGGCTATGTCATTTGGCCTTAATATCTTTTACATTTTTTATAAACTTCTCTCATTTTGGTGGTTAGTAGTACATTCATATTGTGTTCACACTGTTTATAATTGGATTTTGGGCAGCAGTACCCACAAATGTAAAAAGTTTTTAGTTATAAGTTTAATAACTATATATTCATGTTTCAAATCACATATTAAATTTGATCACAATCAGGTTTGGGTGCTATCCTTATGGAGAGAAAATATGCCAATCTACCTGAATATGCAAAGTTGTGAAATGCATAAAAGATAAATATTTTCAAATATCTTCAAACCCTCTTTAACCCCCATCAAGAAAAATGCATTTCATTCCAAATCAGAAACGAAAACTACAGTCACAACATTTGTGAAAGTCTAAACTGTCATACTTGACCTGTGTTCTATTCAAAAACAGCTCTACATTAATACCGTTCACTTCACTTTTTTCTTTAGGAGTATGTTACCCTGCCTGGACTGGGGAGACCGGGGCCATACCCTGGAGCCAGTCCTGGGGTGGGAGATCGAAGGCGAGTGCCTGGTGGCTGTGCCTTCACCCAATCGGCCTGGTTGGGCAAAGCTCGAAGGAGTAACATGGGTTCTCCCCCTTGTGGGCCCACCACCTGCAGGGGTATCCATGGAGATCAGAGCAATGTAGGTCAGGTGGCAGTTGAAGGCAGGGGCTTCGACAGACTAATCGTCGGCATCCAAAACTGGCTCTCGGTACATGAAATGTAACCTCTCTTTTGGGAAAGGAGCCTGAGCTGGTGTGGGAGGTGTGGGACTAGATATAGTCGGGCTCACCTCAACGCACGGCTCAGGCTCTGGAACCAAACTCCTGGAAAGAAGCTGGACTCTATTTCACTCTGGAGTTGCCCATGGGGAGAGGCACTGGGCAGGGGTGGGTCTGTTTATATCCCCTTGGTTTGATGCCAGTGTGTTGAAGTTTACTCCAGTGGACGAGAGGGTCGCCTGCCTTCGACTTCAAGATGGGGGAAGGGCTTTGACTGTTGTCTGTCTGTACGCACCAAACACTAGTCCAGAGTATCTTGGAGACCTTGGTTCTGGAGACTCCATTGTTCTGCTGGGAGACCTTAATGCTCACATGGGTAATGACGGTGAAACCTGGAAGGGTGTGATTGGGAGGAATGGCCTACCTGATTGGAATCTGAGTGGTGATCAGTTATTGGACTTTTGTGCTAACCTCCCAATCAACATCAACAACATGTTCGAACATAAGGGTGTTCATAAGTGCACTTGACACTAGAGCACCCTAGGGGGCAGTTTGATGATAAGTTTTGCAATTGTATCATCGGATCTGCATCTTCATTTGGGTGAAGAGAGGAGCTGAGCTGTCAACTGATCACCACCTGGTTGTGAGTTGGAAAAAATGTCAGGGGAAGATGCCAGATAGCCCTGGTAGACCCAAACGTCTGGTGCAAGATCTTCAACTCACACCTCCTATAGATCTTCTCTCGAGGGAGTCGAGGGACATTGAGCCTGAATGGGCTCAATGTTCAGGGATTCCATTGCTGAGGCAGTATTGTGAAGCTGTGGCTATAAGGTTGTTGGTGCCTGTTGCTGCGGGGATCCCCAAACCCAATGGTGGACACCATGGGTAAAGGGTGCTGTCAAGCTGAAGAAGGGGACCTTCCAAGCTTGGCTAGCTTATGGGACTCCTGAAGCAGCTGACAGGTACTGGCAAGCCAAGTGGAAAGCAGTTTTGCCATTTGCTGAAGCAAAAACTCTGCTGTAGGAGGTGAGACTTTGGGGAATGACTTTAGGCTGACCTGGAAAAAGTTCTGGCAAACCGTCAGGCGACTCATGGGATTTACCCATGCTGTTTACATCAGGGATGAAGAACTGTTGCCCTCACCTGGAGTTATAGTCGGGCAGTGGAAAAATACTTCAAGGATCTCCTGAATCCCACTGATATGCCTTCCTTGGAGGAAGTAGAGCTGGACGACTCAGGGGGGGACTTTCCCATCTCTAGGGCTGAGGTCGCTGAAGTCAAAAAACTTTTCAGTGGTAGTGCTCTGGCAGTGGATGAGATTCACCCTGAGTTCTTGACGGCTCTTGATATTGTTGGGCTATCTTGGCTGACATGCCTCTTCAACATTGCATGGACAGTGCCTTTGGATTGGCAGATTGGGGTGGTAGTCCTAATCTATAAGAAAGAGGACTGGACGATGTGTTTCAACTTTAGGGGGATCACACTCCTCAGCCTCCCTAGGAAGGTCAGTGCCATGGTACTGGAGAGGAGGGTCCATTCATTGGTTGAATCTCAGAACCAGGAGGAACAATGCAGATTCCATCCTGGCCATGGAACACTGGATCAGCTTTTCACCCTTACAAGGATACTGGAGTCTTCATGGGAGTTTTCAAAACCAGTCTACATGTGTGGCCTTGGGAAAGGCATATGATCGTATCCCTTTGGGGGTCCTGTGGGGGGTGCTTCAGGAATATGGGGTCCGTTGTTGCGGGTCATCAGGTCCCTTACAAATGGAGTGAAAGCTTGGTTTGCATTGCCAGCAGTAAATGTTGGGCTCCGTCAGGGCTGCCCTTTGTCACCGATTCTATTCATAATTTCTAGGTGTAGCCAAGGGGTGGAGGAGGTCAGTTTTAGGGGCTTAGGATCTTGTCTTTGCTTTTTGCAGATGACATGGTTTTGTTGGTGTTGTCGGCCAGTGACCTGCAGCATGTATTGGGGCACTTTGTAGTGGAGTGTGAGGAGCCAGAGGGGTGTCCGGGGTGGCCCTGGACACCCCTGACATCCGATTGGCCACCCCAGGTGCCACCCCAAAATTTTATTTGCTGCTGGCAGTTCCTGATGCTGATTGACATCTCATTTTTCTAAAGAAGTTTTTGAATTTTGCCGGCTACGCTGCTCAAGCTATTTTCAAATCAAAGACGAGCCGAAGACAAGAGAATCGTTTCAAGGTAAGACGAATAATAAAACATCATATTTGAAATACGTTTTATAATTTATTATAAGGTTTGTTTGCTGAGTAACGTTTATTGTCCGCTGTGTACATTAACGAGGCGCCGACGACATCAGTTAACTTAATAAGATTAGAGAGATCAATTCACACTTTAGACAGTTAACACTATAATTCATCTGTTCTAGTATTACATGCACATACCATGTATGTAAGTTATTATATTTAATTTACGATGCTCAAATATTTTGCTAATATGGGGGAGTAATGTTAGGCTAGCTGTTTGTGAGTTAAATTTAGTTGAAATGGAATAGCCAGCTCATATACTTTCTTCAGAATAATGTTATTTAGATCGGTTGCTGATTTTAATGTGCAGGTATGGTAATAGATATTTTTAATTAGGATAAATATGTTTCTAACTGGATCTGATGTAACCAGACTGTAATATTTTTACACAGGGTTAATTAAACATGAAAAGGAAGGGCGAAATATCAAACTTCTTTATAAAGAAGCACAAACAGGCAGATCAGATTCAAACAGACCCTACCCTTTGCACTGGATCCCAAAGCAGCTCCATACCTGACACTAGTCAGAGTCAGTGTGGTCAGATTTCAGGTCCACCAGCAGGTCAGAGCATCTACCAGGCAATCACATGTTTCAACCAATGTTAGAATTTAAGCTGAGCTTCAGGAAAGTTCAACAAAAAAAATCAAATCCTGTCATTACTTATTAACAAAGTGAGTAGATGATGAGTAAATTATTATATTTTCATATTTTGAATTATATGCTGATAATGAAATAGATTTGGGTTTTCTAAGCACTTTCATTGTGTTTGTGTGTGTGTGCATCTTTGTGACATATCAGGATACAAATTTGTATAATGGTATGAGTGTGACAGGTATTTCAGGAGAAGGTGACTTATGAGGACATTGCCCATGCCCCCATTTTTCAAAAGGCTTATAAATATTTTTAAATGTTCCCTGTGAGGGTTGGATTAGGGCAATAGAAAATTGTTTGTAGAGTATATAAACAATGGAAACCTATAGAATGTCCTCACAATTCACAAAAACGTGTGTGTGTGTTTTCACTATTCTATGGGAACTAATGGATTGTGTTGTAAATAGATGTATCAAGGGATGACACAGAGACCTCTGGCTCTGAGCAAGAAGAAGATGTCATCGAGCCCCTTCCAGCTGCATCAAGCACCAGATTTGCTGTTCCAAAAGGACCCAGTGGTAGGCCAGACCTATATTTTAAACTACACATTTTAGTTAGCTGCTGTCAGTTAGCTGATTTGTTCCCTTAATTGTGCAATTTTCTTAATTGTACATTTCCATAGAGAAATTTAAAATTATACTATTATTTTATATTATTTATTTTGCATTTCAGACATCTCAAGATCTAGAGAAGAGGGTCCTGTACAGCCATGTTTGACAACATTTCCCAGAACTCAGCACGGCACTAGAGGGCTTTCAACAGCTCCTGGTATAAGGACAATTCATGGCTTGAATATTCTGTAAGTCAAGATTCAACTTATTGTTTTGCCTGTTGGCATTTTTCTTTGCCCAGTACACCAGAATCTACCTTCACATCCCAGTCAGGATTTTCTAACTGGAAAAAGGCACTGTTTAAAGATTCTGGGTTTAAGCTCCATTCAAAGGCAGAGCATCATATCAATGCTATGTATGCTTGGAATCAGCATAAAAGGGCTATCAACAGCAACTTATCAATGTTGGATCTCATTAATGAGGAACGGAAAAAGAAAGTGAAGGAAAACTGTTTGTACATTAAAACAATTGCTGATGTGCTGCTCTTGACTGCCACTCAAAATATAGCACAGAGAGGTCATCGAGAGTCTGATGACTCTTACAATAAGGGTAATTTCTTGACAATCTTAGAAGAAATAGCAAAGCACGACCCTCTCATTGACAAAAGAATGAATGCATGCGGAAATACTAAGTACACAAGCCACCAAATCCAGAATGAAGTTCTTGAGGGCTTATCTGAGATGGTGCAAAGTGAAATAATAAGAGAAGTAAAAAAAGGATGAGTCTTTAGTGTAATTGTAGATGAAACCAAAGATTTAAAGAAAAAAGAGCAGATCTCTTTAGTTGTGAGGTACTATTATAATGGGGACATCCATGAAAGTTTTTTACACTTTCAGTCAGCTGAAAGCTTAGATGCTGCAGGCCTCACAAAAATGATAGTAGATTGCCTTGAGAAACATGGCCTAGACTACAGAAATAATCTTGTGGGGCAAGGCTATGAGCGGTAAGCATTCTGGTGTCTCTACACGGATTAAAAACAGTGCAAGATTTGCATTTTATGTGCACTGTAATGCACATTGTTTGAATTTGGTTCTTGTCAATGCTGTAAAATCAGTGCCTGAGGCAGTTAACTTTTTTGCTCTTGTGCAGAAGCTATATAACTTTGTTTCAGGCTCGTACGTTCATCTCAAGTGGCTTGCAGTTCAGAAAGACCTATATCCACAGCTGCAGCCCAGGGAATTACATAGACTTACAGATGTAAGGTGGGCATGCAGATACATGGCATGCCGTAATCTGAGGGACAGACTTCCAGCAGTTTTGAAAGTGCTGCAGGACATAGCACTTGAAAATAGTGGTGATAGATCAGTGGATGCGAGGGGCATTCTTTCTCAGATAGATTTACATTTCATTGGGCTATTGGTTATGTTTTGTAAAGTGCTTGGTGATGCCAAGTATCTTTCTGACATGCTCCAATCAAGCTCACTTGACCTAGCAAGGGCTGTGGATCTAGTAGGTGCCCTTACTGACACATTACAGAACTACAGAAGTGAGGGTTTCTTTGCAGAACTATGGAAAGAGGTTGAAGAGATTGTGGAGCAATGCAAAATAAGTGTACTGTACAAACAGCGTGTAAAAGACAACCTAAAACAAGCTTAAGACTTCATGACTCCTTAATCATGAGCACTGTAGGACAGAATAGTACTGACCAAACTGATGGTGAGAGCTGCCAAAGAGTTTTATTTTATCAGATGCTTGACAGTCTCACAGCTGAACTGCAGAAGCGTTTAAAAAAAAAAAAACTGAGATAATGCATGGGGTGCAGTCTCTCAACCCAAAGAGTTCAACATTCTTGAATGAGGAGCCTCTGTTTGCCTTTGCTCAGTTATATGAGTCAGATTTAGAGGACCTCAAACATGAAGTGCATCAGACCAAGCAACTTCTTGAGAGGAGAGAGAAAAGTGGAGGTGACATACCATCTAATCTCCTTGAATTTGTTGTGTTTCTGGAACCTTATAAAGAGGTGTTTCATGAGTTATTTCGACTTTGTAAAATTTCTCTTTTTACACCAGTGAGCAATGCAACTTGCGAGAGAAGCTTCTCTACGTTAAAACTTATTAAAACCCACCTTAGGACAACAATGTCTGATGACATTGTTAAGTCACCTAGGGATTCTCAGTGTTGAATCAGGCTCCCTCAACATGGATGAATTCGTGAAACGTTTTTCCAGTTCTCATCAGAACCGTAGAATTATGTTGTTTTAAACATATAGGATAAGTTTGTAACTGATGACACTAAAACTGTGTTTTTGTTTTTGTTTTCAAATCCAGGTCTGTTTGATGTCTGCTATGTCTAATTGCAGTATTTTTTGTTAAGTTGTAATTTTTTTATGCTAATGGTTTTGTAAATTAACTCAGCATTGTTTTTGCAAATAAAACTTTTGAATTCCTTGAATGCCATCTGGTTTTGGCACCAAAACACATGGAGAACACCATGGGCTAACACTGGGGATGGCTAACCCATTTTCTTCAAGGTAAGCAATTTCTTTACGGAGCACAGCACGCTTCTGGGAATTTACGCGATAAGGATGTTGCTTAATAGGCACCTGACTACCAACACCGATATCATGACAGAGGACATTCGTACGGGACGGGGTGTCAGAATAAATCCAGGTATTTTCTCACGAGGGACTGAATGTCTTGTCGAGCTAAATCGGGGAGATAGGTTAATTGGTCGGCTAAATTTTCGAGGGCTTCTGAATTTGGCAGGCGAGCACAGGGAAAACACAATTGCCCAAGATGAAGATCATCTTGTTCAGGGGAATACTCCGAAGGAGGCACTGGGACAATCGGGACTTATAAAACAGGTAGGGCAGACGTAGCGTCTATGTCGAGATCTATACGCATGCGATAGGGCTTTAGCATGTTTACATGACATACCTGGGACTTGCGCTTACGATAGGGAGTGTCCAAAACATAATCCTGCAGAGAGGAACGAGGCAAAGGCAACAAAACTAACACGCGATCTCCAACCTGAAAAGAGCGTTCGATCGCTTTCAAATCATAAGAACATAAGAACTATACAAACGAGAGGAGGCCATTCGGCCCATCGAGCTCGCTTGGGGAGAACTTAACTAATAGCTCAGAGTTGTTAAAATCTTATCTAGCTCTGATTTAAAGGAACCCAAGGATTCAGCTTGCACTACGTTATCAGGAAGACTATTCCATACTCTGACTACACGCTGTGTAAAGAAGTGCTTCCTTAAATCCAGTTTGAAATGTTCTCCCGCTAATTTCCACCTATGGCCACGAGTTCTTGTATTTGAACTAATGCTGAAGTAACTATTCGGTTGAACAGCATCCAAACCTGTTAGAATCTTATAGACCTGGATCATGTCCCCCCTCAGTCTCCTTTGCTTGAGGCTGAACAGATTTAGCTCAAATAACCTTTCTTCGTATGACACTCCTCTAAGACCAGGAATCATTCTTGTGGCCCTACGCTGTACCTTTTCTAAGGCTGCTATGTCCTTTTTAAGATATGGTGACCAAACCTGTACACAATATTCTAGGTGAGGTCTCACCAAGGAATTGTATAATCTTAGCATTACCTCCCTTGACTTAAACTCCACACACCTGGAGATATACCCCAACATCCTATTGGCCTTTTTTATTGCTTCCCCGCACTGGCGAGAATGAGACATGGAAGCATCAACATACACACCAAGGTCTTTCTCATAATCAGCTACCTTTATTTCAGTAGGTCCCATAAAATACCTGTACTTTATATTTCTGCTCCCTACATGGAGTACCTTACATTTGTCTATGTTAAATTTCATCTGCCAGGTGTCAGCCCAGTCACTAATTAAATTAAGATCCCGCTGTAGCTGCTGAGCCGCTAGTTCAGTATCTGCTACACCACCCACCTTGGTGTCATCTGCAAATTTCACCAGTTTACTGTATATATTGGTGTCTATATCATTTATGTAAATTAGGAACAAAAGTGGTCCTAAAATTAAACCCTGCGGTACCCCACTATGAACTCAGGCCCACTGTGACAATGAGCCTCTTATAACTACTCACTGCTTCCTATCCGTTAACCAGTTATCAGTCCAGGTCGCTACAGTTCCTAAAATACCTGTCTCATAGTGAGACTTCATCTCTTTCTGGGAAGCAGTCAAAGAAGCTCGAGCACAATCCCACGGTGCACGCAACGTAGAATGAAGCGATTCAACATAAGCCGATACAGGTTTAGGCTGAGCAGCCGGTACAGGCGACAACCATTGTTCCTGTAACAGCTTGAGCGGTCCACTAACAGAGTGACCGAAAACTAACTCAGCAGGACTAAAACCAGTAGATTCCTGCACAGCGTTACGGATGGCAAAAAGTAACAAAGGGACTCCCTCATCCCAGTCCTTGTCAGACTCGAGACAATAAGTACGTAACATACTTTTTAAAGACTGATGGAAGCGTTCCAGTGCACCTTGCGACTCGGGATGGTAAGCACTGGACAATTTATGTTGGACATGTAACTCTGCAAGAACCTGTTTAAATAGACGAGAGGTAAAGTCAGACCCCTGATCTGACTGAACCGTCTTAGGTAAGCTAAATGTAGTGAAAAACTTAACAAAAGCCTTAACAATCACCCGCGATTTCAAGGAATGAATGGGAATAGCTTCAGGTTAACGAGTTGTCATACACATGAGAGTTAATAGATAATTATGTCCTGCACGAGACTTTGGAAGAGGACCCACACAATCAACCAAGATATGTTTGAACGGTTCACCTACCACCGGTGCAGGGGGTCAAAGCGGTGCAGGGGGAACCAACTGATTGGGTTTACCAGACACTTGACATTTGTGACAAGTGCGACAATACGAAATAACGTTACCTTTAATACCAGGCCAAAAGAAATGTCTTAGAATGCGCTCATACATCTTATGTACTCCCAAATGACCGGAAAAAGGATGTTCATGGGCAAGCAATAAAACTTGTTGTCTAAATGGAGAAGGGACAACCACCTGGTACACCGCATCCCAGGAGTTTGGTGATGCAGAAGGATCCAATTTCCTCATTAAGACCTCATCTCTTATGAAATAAAGAGGAGACTAGGAAGAGTTAATATCACTACCGGATAATCGAAAACAGTAAGTCAAAGAAGGGTCAGCCTTCTGAGCTTTTATTAATTCAGCTCTGGTAACATCAGTGAGTTGGAGCATCTGCACGAAGATTGTTGTCTTCCGACAAAGACGAGTGAGCCTTACCCTCAGCAGAGTTATCACATAAAATGAATCAGACAAGTCAATTATGTCTCGGTATTTCTGTGCCTGAGCTCTGGTTATTGCACAAGCTGGAAAGATACTGGAACTCGGACTTTCACCACATTGAGGTTTTTCAACCACCTCTAACACTGACTTTATTTTTCCCCCAGCTATATCACTTCCTAAAACAAATGAAACACCAGGAACAAGTAACTGTGAACGAACAGCAACCTTATAAAATCCTGCAAAGTCATCCGTACGTAGATAAACCGTGTGTAGAGTAGGATGAGTCCGAAAAAGGAAGCACAGTGTCCAAAACAAGAGATTGAGCTGCCCCAGTATCCCGCAGGATAGTGACAGGCTGTTTCTCGTCACTTTTGTTACCGAAAGAAATAAACCCAGAGGAAATAAAAGATGTAAAAGACGAATCCACAGAAGACTGAACATCACCACAAATAGTCTTCACACAATGCACGGGTTTTTCCAGTACCGTAGTCTGTCTGGCCATCTTGCGCTTTAGCGCTGGACAAGCATCTATAAGATGTCCTGGCAAGTGACAGTAGAAACAGGAACGGGTTTCCACTAGTGGTTTATCAGAAACACCCGATTTAGGCGATCCAGTATGTACAGACTTAGGTACAGTTGTAGAAACACTGGGAGCAGGATCTCGCCGAGTCGGAGGGGAGGCAAAAGCAAACTTATGAGTTAGTGCAAACTCGTCTGCTAATGTAGCTGCTTCGGACAAATTAGTGACCTTCTGTTCATTCAAATAGATCACAATTTTCTCAGGTATACAATTCTTAAATTACTCTAACAAAATAAGCTCTTTCAACTGTTCAAATTCAGAGACCGTACTGGAAGTACACCACTTTTCAAATAACAGATATTTCTCTGGCAAATTCCACAAACATCTGGCTGTTGGTTTTTCTGAGCCGCCTAAAATTCTGTCGATAGGCTTCCGGCACCAGTTCATAAGCCCGCTGAATAGTGGTTTTAACGACTTCATAATCAAGGCTTTGCTCCAGAGTCAAAGCTGCACACACATCCTGGGCTTTTCCTACCAACTTGCATTGTAACATCAATGACCAGAGAGACTTAGGCTAATTTAAGGTCGTGGCAATGCATTCAAAGATAGAAAAATAAGCATCCACTTCATTTTATCTAAACAGTGGTACTAGACTGACCTGCCGAATAACATCAAACTCAGGGACTTCACCTACCAGGCAGCCCTGAGGAACGTACGGAGAGCAGATCCCGCCTTCTCCAGGTTGTGTCGATACCCACGGCATAGGAACCAGCTGGGGCTGCTCCATTTTCAGCCGCACTAAGGCAATCTCTTTTTCTGCCTCCACCTGCAAAGTGCGCAAATGCAGAAGTTGTACCTGGTTTTCCTGTTTCTTTATCTCTAGCTTCAACTCCTTTAGTCGGATGGCTAGATGAGGGTCTTCCAGAGCAGGGGGTGCGCTTCCGGGATCCATGCCCAAATCTGGACTGGTCATCCCGCTCGCCTCCGCTACGGGTGACTGTGCCATCTGAGGAGCAACACCCTTCGCCTCCTCCCTCTCAGGCAATATACCCCGAGATACCAGGTCATCAAACAGCAGAGCTTTAACCTTTTTGGAAGCAGCTCGAGGCACCGGCACATCAAAGAAAGCAGCGATCTGTAACAGATCTATCTTTCTACAGGCATCAAAGCCTTCCAAGGTGGGACACAGAGTAAAGTGATTCAGGTCAAAGTTGGCCATTGCCACACCACACCACAGTATACCAGACCAATACCCTAAATGATAATAATCCCGGACGAGCCCCCAATTCTGTTACGTCCCAGTCTAGGGACGGGGCGTAAATAGCGATAAGGTTTGGGAAATCGGTAACAGGGAGTCGGGGGGTAGAGGATAAGGAGGTGGGGGAATAATTAACACCCAAGGCGTTGATGATAGTAACAGAAAAATATGTGTATTTGGGGAAAAGGTGAGCTTCAGGAGTGACACCGGCCAAAACAATAAACAAAACCAAGTGAACTAGCTACCCGCATACCGACGAAACTTCCCTAACCCAAAAGAAAAATAAAACAAAAGACAAACGCTATCCTAACCCTCTCTAACCAAAAAAACAGGGACAAAACTCCTTACACGCAGAAAAACAAATGGCAGTCACTCCCTACAACCCTTACACCCATACACACACACAAATATATAATATATAATATATATATAGTATTTACACAGGCAACCAAATCCAATCCGTAATCCTAAGAATAGTCGATAACCAGACAGTAGTCAAAACACGGGTAAACAAATACAAGCCGAGTGACCAAAACCAAATTGAAAACCAAAAGCGCGAAAGTCTAAAGCCAAAAACGGGTCATAACAGTAAATCAGAAATACAATAAGCAAGAGGCAAAGCAAAGACAAAGCACGAGCAAAAGCTGGGAAATGGGGTGTTCAGGCGTCTTTTATAATCCGGGGCTGGAGAGGCGGGAAACAGGAACGAGGCGATGACAACCAGTCCATCCAGTTTTGGCACGGCTTTTGTGTTGAGATGGAAAATGCGGAACCAGAATCAGCAGTTTGACGGAATGGGATCTAAAGGAGAGAAGGGATGGACACACACACATACAGACATAACAGTGAGATGAGTTATTATTAGGAATAAATATCTATATTAGTTTTGGATATCCATCAAATTAAATTTATGCAATTTTCAGTTTATATTTTTGTGCTGGGATACCATAATCCACTAAATGTTAAAGGTTAATTGACCTTTATATTTTATCTGCGTTTTGCCTGATTAAAACATATGACCTGAATTAACAGTCAAATTCATGTGTATTTATATTATAGTCATGCTTTACAAGTCATTCATAGATACTCACCAGTTATATGCAGTATTCTCAATACCATCACTTTATCTTGTTCCTTGTGAACGTTAAATAAATTAGACTAAATTAGACAAGCTGGAGGGTGGCATGATGGTGCAGTGATCAGTATTGCTGCGCCTACAATGACCTAGCATCGTTTCCTGAGTGTCCTGGCCCCACAGGATAGGCTCCAGGGTCACTGTGACCCCTGCTGAAGTCTAACCCATAATATACTTGCCTGAGCAGATCTATCACAAAAATTGCAAAATGACGTTTCCCTCACTTGAAGAGCCCTTGTGTGACGATGTTCCTGTTTTTGAATTTTGGATTTAAGCACCTCTACAGTTCTTGGTTTGATCCATCTGTCAGTACTGTTTTCCAGCCATCTTTATTTACATAGTATGAAGAACATCAGAGTCTGGATAACTCTCAAACTTTTGTCTAACAGCTAACAGCTAAGATAAGACTCAAATTATATAAGTAAATGTATTCAAAAGCATCTCTGAAGAGTCTCCAAAAGATTGCAAGGTTCCTGCTAATACTAAAATTCATCAACATATCAGTCTTATACTGGCTTTTCTTCACTGGGTTTTAGTCAAATTAGCTGAATTCAAAATATTTCTCACCTTAAAACCTGTAAATGAACTTCAGCCAGTTTTGTATGTAGTTGGCTGAATACATCATTAAATGCTGTCAAGAACAATCCCTCTCTAATTGGCCCAGATGACCCAAGAATGAGCACTAATTCTTCTTAGTCACATGGATTTGTACACTAGCAGACCCTTTTTTTTAGCTCATTGTGAAAGACAGAAAACAGAATCATATTATATAATGATTAGAATAATATAAGGGCTTTAGTTACTAATAGTTTATGGATAGTATGTTGTAATAAAGTAGTAAGCCATAACAATGATTTATTTAAAAATCATTTTAGTCAAATTGACAATATGAGAGGAGGCAGAGGCTTAATTCTTAGAAATTAGTAATATGAAAGAATTTCAGGATCATAAAACATTTAACAAATAATTTTACTTTGGAAGCGGGGGTGGAAAAGACCATCAATGTATATTTTTATTGATTTGAACCCCAGTCCTTCATTCATTAAATAAATAGAGCAACATATTGCTTCCAAGAGGACAATATGCCTGGGTGTTTACTTGTAATTAAGAAACTCTGACCACTGGGAGCGGTACAGCTGCACAATGCTGATTGAGCTAAGTTATGCTGCCACTGCTTGACATTAACTGGGCTTAATCTGGCCTCAAAAACCTACATATCAGTATAATAGTTAACATTGTTTTCCCTCCATTGTTTTCAACGGGATCTGGATTTAATTAGCGAATGGGCTGATACTTGGCAGATGAAATTTAACACAGATAAATGTAAGGTAATCCATGCAGGGAGCAGAAATATACAGTACAGATATTTTATGGGTTCCACTGAAATAAAGGTAGCTGATTACGAGAAAGATCTCGGTATGTATGTTGATGCTTCCATGTCCCACTCTCGCCAATGTGGGGAAGCAATAAAAAAGGCGAACAGAATGTTGGGTTATATCTCTAGATGTGTGGAGTTTAAGTCAAGGGAGGTGATGTTACACTTATATAATTCCTTGGTAAGACCCCACCTAGAATACTGTGTGCAGGTTTGGTCACCATACCTCAAGAAGGACATTGCTGCCTTAGAAAAGGTGCAACGAAGAGCTACGAGAATGATTCCTGGTCTTAGAGGAATGTCTTACGAGGAGAGGTTAGCGGAACTGAATCTGTTCAGCCTTGAGCAAAGGAGACTAAGGGGGGATATGATTCAGGTCTATAAGATTCTAACGGGTCTGGATGCTGTTCAGCCAAATGACTATTTCAATATTAGTCTAAATACTAGAACTCGTGGCCATAAGTGGAAATTAGCGGGAGAACATTTTAAAACAAATTTGAGGAAGCACTTCTTTACACAGCGTGTAGTCAGAGTATGGAATAGTCTTCCTGCTATTGTAGTGGAAGCTAAAACCATGGGTTCCTTTAAATCAGAGCTAGATAAGATTTTAACAACTCTGAGATATTAGCTAAGTTCTCCCCAAACGAGCTTGATGGGCCGAATGGCTTCCTCTCGTTTGTAAATTTCTTATGTTCTTATGTTCTTATGTTCTCCCAGTTGCGATGCATCAGTCCCATATTTACTTACCTTTTTGTGTGTGAACCCAGCTCCTCTTACATTTACGTTCTTGTGTTGTTATTCCTAATACCACCTCCTCCCAATCTAATGCTAACAGGGCTAAAATTGTAAAAAAGCTATTTCAATAATTTCAGTATGCTGCAAATATTTGAATAAAACTTTTGATAGTAGTTAATGAAAGAAATTATGCAATTTATGGTCTTACGTATGTTTTGGTATGTTTTATTTTTAATTATGCATTAAAATATGCAGTGTTTCTAAAATTCAAATGAGTGACAAGTGAATGAATTATAGCATTTAATGCTATTTGACTCCATTAAAATACATACAATGTAACTAAAACCACTATGACATTTTGTGGGAAAAATGTTCTGCTCTGTGATGCTTTTCTAATATTGCCATAAGCAGTAAGAATAGCATTTCTGGGTCAACAATCTTTCTTATGGGCTTGTTGTCATAGTAGAATCACAAAGAATATTTTGAGGTATGAGTAAATTTATTGTTTCCCTCCATCTTGTTATCAAAAGAGGAGAGGAGGAAAGGACCAGTGCTGATTTGACCTTTAGTGTGTATTAAACCAACAGCAGATGGTAGAGATTTAGCAAGTCCATTATCTGAGACTGAGAGTGCTGTCACCGGTGTCGCTTCCCACAGAGCCTTTCTCTTCATGCATGGTAGAACTCCTATTTTGTCCTATTAGCTTCTTTTTCTTAGTCTTTAATACTCCCAAACTGACCTAATAATCCAAAATCATCCAAAGCTCTGATGATGAATAGATGCTGGGGGATCTTGCACAATGCATCTACATGACTCTACCATGCTGGAGACTCTTGGTTTGAAATATACCATTTAGAATTTTTACATTTTACGGAAATTATTCTACTTGTTGGAAACAAAATTATGTTAAATAATTGTTATCCATCATCCATCCATTCCTCCATCCATAGAGGGCTTATGCAGTTCAGAGTTATCAAAGTCTGGAGTTTTTCCAAAGAAGCACAAGACACACCCTAGATAGGACGAGCGCTTCTCAATGGTATCCACTGTGCCACCACATTTAAAATTGTGATTACATTTCTGAGTATTACTTTGTGGACACTACAATGCACTTCAAGAGGAAGGACAACATGCCTGGGTGTTTACTTGTAATACTGCTGATACTGCATGACATTAAACTGGCTGATCATTTGTTTATTATTATCCAAACAGGCATGTTAATTGCTTAAAATGGTACATTCTGTTGCTTTATACATAATGAGCATTTATCAATTTTTATTTTGTGGAGAATCAAAATAGCTAATTATGCAGAAAACTATACAAAAATATAGCTGTAAAGATTGCAGGTACAAACCTATTTAAGAAAATTGGCCAGTTAATAGTAATGAGCATGTCATGTGAAATGAACAAGAAAATTTGATTGGTGGGCAATACTAAATGTGAATATATCCATACCAATATCAATTCAGTAAAAAGTAACTGGAACATTTCTTTGTAGTATGAGTGGTGGCCTGCTTGGTGGAGGGGAAGTTTGATGGAGCTATGCCTCTGGCTCCCCCCATTTGCATTCCCTTATTCAGCCGATGCTTTTGTCCAAGGCGACATACAAGTGAGGATCAGATAACAGGGTCAACAAGTGTCGCTGGACCAAGTGGGGTTAAGGGCCTTGCTCAAAGATCCAATAGAGGCATCACTCTGCCAGCTACAGGATTTCAACCAGCAACCTTCTAATCACAGACACCTAACCTACAAGGCCACACACCACCCACAGTTCCTGCGATTTTGGGGCAGTGTTATGTATCTGTGTGTGCAGAAGATTGTTGGTTTGATTCCTGGACCAGGAAGATTTAGGCTGTTGAGTAAGACCCTTAACTTCAAAAACTGAAACACCAAGAATATAGCTGACCCTGTGCTCCAAACCGAAGCTTCACTCTCACAGAAGAGTAAGATGGAAATCTGAAAGATTTCCAAAGTATTTTTTTTTGCACGAATACCAAAGTATTATTTAAACATAAACTTGGGATCTGAGTCATAACCATAAGAGGAGACAAATGAACCAAAATAGTCATATATCAGTCTTATTACCCTGAGAAAACCTTTCAAAAAACGAATACTTTATTATCTGATTGTAGGTAAGAAGATGGATGTCTTCCTGACCTTGCATCTCTGCAAAACATCTATACCCTCCACACATGAGAGACAAAGACAAAACCAGTCAGGATACAACTTAGCAGAGACCTAAGGATAGCACACGAAACACCCAATTTGTATAACAATGATAGAACTGGTTGGAACTGCTGGCAGACAAATAACTATAACGACAGAGGAAAAGTAAGCTGCTTTAGCAGCATAGACAAGCAGAGGGATGGCAAAGAGCATTGTTACAGTAAAACAGTGAAGTAAATCCTAACTGGTATTATCTGATACCTGACTGGCACTGTTAAAGGGTGTTCTTCTGGAAGAGATGGAGCATCGCAGTGTTCTGTAGAGAAATTGTAGCAGGGAGATTGTCCTATTATTATCAGTAAAGAACAATAGTATGGTCTGTATGGTAGTCATGCTAGACTGGAAGTTAAAAACTTCAATATCAGAACAGTTGGGACAGGGCCAATATCACACTATGAGGGCCATGGAACATGGAAATGTCTCGAACATGTTAAGGTATCATGCTGAGGTATAAAAGGAGCATCCACAGAAGGTCCAGTCATTTACTAAAATACAAGGAGGATCTACTAATAAACATTTCAATATAAATTTGATTGATCTCCTTAAGACAAGACAGTGAAGAGTATGAAGAGTTTCTAGAAAAAAAATCAGTTCCAATAAAGAAGGCTGGAGTACCACTGAATAAGGCTAGTCCATGAGTAATGCAAGTTCCTGATAGTAAATGAAAATTCAGTGCAAAATCAAATCATATTACTCACACCTGACAATCAGTCCTTCTCTGTTATAAATGTTATAAGTATACTATATTGCCAAAAGTATTGGGACACCCCTCCAAATCAGTGAATTCAGGTGTTCCAATCGCTTCCATTGCCACAAGTGCATAAAAGCAAGCACCTAGACTGCTTTTACTACTCTTAGGAGCTCAGTGAATACAAGCATGGTACTGTGATAGGATGTCACCTGTGCAATAAGTCCATTCATGAAATTTCCTCACTACTAAATATTCCACGGTTAACTGTTAGTGGTATTATAACAATGTGGAAGCAAATGGGAACAACAGCAACTCAGCTACGAAGTGGTAGGCCACATAAAATCACAGAGCGAGGGCAACGCATGCTGAGGTGCACAGTATGCAGAAGTTGCCAACTGTCTGCAGAGTCAATAGCTGCAGACCTCCAAACTTCGTGTGGCCTTCAGATTAGCTCAAGAACAGTGCAAAGAGAGCTTCGTGGAATGGGTTTCCATGGCCGAGCACATCCAAGCCTTACATCACCAAATGCAATGCAAAGTGGGGAACTTGACTGGCCTGCACAGGGCCCTGACCCCAACCTGATAGAACACCTTTGGGATGCATTAGAGGGGAGACTGCGAGCCTTGCCTGCCTGACCTCACAAATGTTTTCCTGGAAATGCTCTGGGACTGTTGTTGTATGCCAGAGTTGATGCATTCTTAACCAAAAAATAAATACTTTTTCATATTTTTGGAATGTAATCAATTTATTTTTCCAGTTTATTTGGGTGTAAAGTCCCTGTAAACTTATTTAAGCAGAACGTCCCAAACAAATGGTATCGGTGTCAGTCTTAAAAAAAATGGCTATTGGAATCCATTTGCTTATATGACTTGCATACAGTATATGTCTTGCAGTGCATTCAGACCCATTCATTTTTTCATATTTTGTTATGTTGCAGCCTTGTGCTAAAATCATTTAAACCCATTTTTCCGCTCTGTCATTTTAGATGGGGCTGTAAGCAGACAACCAGTTTCAGGTCTCTGTGTAGATGTTCAATTGGGTTCAAGTCCAGACTCTGGCTGGGTCACTCAAGGACATACACAGAGTTGTCAGTAAGTCATTCTTGCATTGTCTTTGCTTTGTGCTTTAGGTCATTGTCTTGTTGAAAGGTGAATCTTTGGCCCAGTCTGAGTTCCAGAGTGCTCTGGAGCAGGTTTTCATTAAGAACATCTCTTGCTTCATTCAACTTTTCCTCAACCCTGACTTGTCTCTCAGTCCCTGCTGATAAAAACACTACAAAAGCATGATGCTGTTATGACCATGCATCACCATTGGGATGGTTTTGCTAAGTCATGAGTGGTGCCTGGTTTCCTTCAGGTATGACACTTAGCATTGAGGTCAAACATTTCAATCTTGGCTTCATCAGACCTTTGAATATTGTTTCTCACAGTCTGAAAGATAGGTAGGTACCATCTTGCAAACTCTAAGTGGGCTTTCATGTGTATGTTACTGAGCCCAGATCAGTGGAGTGTTGCAGTGATGATTTTCCTTTTGGAAGTTTCTCTCATCTCCACACAGGATCTTTAAAGCTGAGCCAGAGGGACCATCAGATCTTTCGTCACACCTCTTACAAAGGCCGTTCTCCCTTGATTACTCAGTTTGGCCTGGCAGCCAGCTCTGGGTAGGGGCTGAGTTGTTCCAGACTTCTTACATTTATAAATTTGGAGACCACTATGCTCTTGGGAAACATCAATGGTGCATTTTTTTCGTAGCTTTCCTCAGATCTGCCTGAAGACAATTTTATCTCTAAGCTCTGCAGGCAATTCCTTTGACCTCACGGCCTGGTTTTTATTCTGATATGCATTATCAGCCTTGGGACCATTATATAGACAGTTGTATATCTTTCCAAAGCATGTTCAACCAACTGAATTAATGACAGGTGTGACTCAAAAAAGTGTAGAAACCTTTCAAAGATGATCAACGGAAGTACTACCCACCTGAGCCAAATATTAAGTTTCAAGTGTCGGAATACTTATGTCAATGTGATTTTCAGTTTTTAATAAATTTACAAAAATTTCTACAACAACAACAAGCAAATTTATTTTTGTATAGCGCATTATCACAACATTACATCGTCTCAAAGCACTTTTCAGCATCCCCACCCAAAGCCCCCAGTGAGTAAGCCATAGGCGACAGTGGCAAGGAAAAACTCCCGAGAAGGAAGAAACCTTGGGAGGGACCAGACTCAAAGGGGGAGCCCATCCTCCAGGGGCCGGCAGGGAGAGTCAAATACAGTAAAATTTGAGATACAAGTGGGAAGCAAGGGGGAGATGACAAATGAGAATGAAAAATTCTGTTTTTCATTTTGTCATTATTTGGTATTGAGTGTAGATTTATGAGAGAATAAAGAACTAAAATTATTATAGCATAAGGCCGCAACAAAATGAAATGTGAAAAAAATGTTAAGGAATTTGAATATTTTCTGCGTGCACTGTTGTCAGGGTCGGTGGCTCCTGACCCCTCCCTTTGTGACCAAACCTCCCTTTTGGCCAACAGGCATTACTGGTCATTTTGCCTTTCCCCCTCCCTGTCCTTCAACCCTTGTGTGTTTCACCTGCTCCCGGGACCACTGTGTAGCTCAATGGGTTGAGTATATAGCCCAGAGGCTATAACCCTGCAGCTATGGGTTTGAGGCCAGCTTTGCCTGTTTTGTTTATGAGTTTTCTGTTTTTCCTAGTGTTTGTTAGTCTTTTGCATCCCTGTTTCGGTTTATTATTCATGCCTGCGGGGTGTTCCATGAAGCAGAATTAAGGGAAATTCTGACTTATTTCGACAAGTCTGGCTCATTTAAGTGGGAGTTCCATTCCATCAACGTGTCTTAAATGAATCCCCGCTGAGCTACAGTACCATGGTAACATATGTAGCCTGTAGGAGCTGTTGCTGCTAATACCCAAGATATTAGCTCATTTCCTGGAGTTTTTTTCTTCAGGCAGTGTGCTTGGATGGTGGGGCAAGCCGTGGGTAGCGATACCTTCCCTGGTCAGTTGCTGGGGTTATTAATCTATGGAGAAGCGTTGTTTTTTGGGGAGAGCTCAGCTGTAGCAGAAGATAAGCCACCGGAGTCCAGACACAGGTATAGCCTAAACAAACTAAACGGAAGGTAATGTTGTGCCTTTTCCTTTTTTTTGGATTTTATGGTTCTAAAGAATTGCGTCCATGTAGTATGTGGGCCCTCCCGGTCTGTTGTGCACTAATGCTACAAGTGAGTTGGGGAATGTCTTGTAATGTTGAACCTCCCGCTGCCACACTTAGGAACGGGTGGATTCTCCCAGATGGCGGCTGGTTGCGGCCGGATGGCCAGGCTTACTGCTACCAAAAAGGGGGGTGCCACTGTTTTTTTCCCATATTAAAGTTTTATTTTGATTCCTGGCATTTGCTTTGTGAGCTCTGGTTGCGCAGACGGCGTAGTATTATTTACCTGTTAATAATTTACCTGTGCTAGCATACCAATGGTGGGGGTTGCAGATAGTGCCCTATGTTAGTGCAATTGGGGCAGTGTATGGATTGCTATTAGCGTTATTTAGTGCCCTTTTTTTGGTCTATTCCAGCTTGTGTAATACCTTAGCCTATTTTCTGTTCTGACTCTTGCAATGCCTAAAAAACAATGCTTGGTGAAGACTGATTTTTTTACTGTTATGTTTTTGTTTTTTTAATTCTGTGAAATAAAACAAATTGGATTTACAACAGCTGTGTCCTGCATAGCCTGTCTAGTACAAGCGTGGGCGAGGGGATTGGTTGTGAGGTATAGTAGTCGGGTTCTCCCACCTGTATAACTGGGAGTGGTGTAGTCATTTCTTAACTATCATAGTGGAGGCCACACATAGGTGAGTGAACAAGTCTGCTCCAGACCAGGATAACTGTCGTGCTCAGTTAAGCGTTATCTCAAAGAACATCTGACATGTGGGAACAGATTCCCAAAAGATCGTTCCGTCAGACGAAATTCCGCTCTCTCACTACTCATGTCATGTAATAAATATAATAAATCCAATAAAAATCATGTGTCAGCATTCCAATTAATTCCAAAATAAAAGCGTACCCATATTATAAAGGTCAAACATGAAATGCAATGACTGAAATAGAAAAAAATCTTTTCAAATAATATGAACAGGAAGATTTATTTTGTTTAGTCAGAGCCTACTTTGAAAGTTTATTAGTAAAAAGTAGGGCTGTCAAAATTAATGGGTTAACGCGGATCAATCCATCATCGTGATTAATCTGATTAAAATTTTTAACGCAATTAACCCATCTGCAGTGCAGAATGACTCAAAATCCCTGAAATGTCTCTGTCAACCCATTTTGGGCAGTTTTGGGTTTTCCCCGTTTCCCTGTTTCCCAGTTTTTCCCATTTGCCCTGGGAACTTGCACGTTTGCAACATTTGCCCGGAATATCCCTGAGCAGCACAGAGGATCCGAGATGGCTGCGCCTTTTATCAACAGAAGGGAAACTTGTGGTTTTATACTGTTTAAGTACTACTTCTCATTGAATCGGTTGCACACAACACGTCCAACTTATCTGTGGATGTGTTGCTATGGAGTTTTATACGTAAAGCACCACGCGTAATATGTTATCAACTGATATTGCTAACAATGGCAATTAACCGGGCTAGAATTGGATTTTATGATTAGTCGGATTATTTGTCGGATTTACGGTAGTTCGGGTTAATTGTAAGACCAATTGTAAGACCATTTAAACTGAGGTACCTTAAATATGACAAGTTGTCCGGCTAAGCAAAAAATCTTGCTTTTTGATATGGGTCCATGGTATTGCACTTCTGTGGCAGATGTAATGCATCTGACTTGTGTTCAAGATGTTCAACATGTTAAGTGCATATACAGTATATTCCCATTTTCAAGTCTGTTTGCTCATGCAAAATGAAATGCGATTAATATAGATTAAAAATGAATGATATTTAATCGTGATTAATCGAAATTAATCCACAGCAATCCTGTGATAAATCTGATTAAAAATTTTAATCGTTTGACAGCACTAGTAAAAAGTAAACACAAGATACGGTTATTTGTGCAGAAGCAATCCTGTGATAAATCTGATTAAAAATTGCAAGGTTTTTGTACTATGTGACATGGTGACGCGCGACGACGTTTTTTAGCACCGGACAAAAAAATCTAACCATATCATGAAAAACAAGGTTTAAAATTTTCTACATGAAGTGCAGGGAGACTATCAATTAACACACCTTTTAGGGAGACTGTGTGTACGTCACAAGCGGGGAGGGGGGAGAATGATGAACAGGTAGGTCGAGAGAGCTGGGTGAATGTAGGTCGTAGACGTAGAACAGGGTGTACACAATTCACAGAGGCAGCATCACCTGAAGTGACGGTGTCTAACCGCTTTCAGGTGCTTCCAGCTTTAGAGCCGGAAGAGACTGGGGAGGCAGGTGGGCCCTTGGGCACCAAGGAGCCGCCTACCCCCAGGAGGAGGGAGGTTGTGGTAGTAGAGGATTCAGTTATCAGAGGTGTAGATAGTTATGTGTGCACCTGTGATAGAGGGTCCCGTACGGTGTCTTGCCTGCCTGGTGCCCAGGTAGGGGACCTTCCGAATCGAGTGGACAGGCTTTTGGCCCCAGCCGGCATGGATCCGGTGGTCGTGGTGCATGTTGGCACCAATGACATAGGAAAGGGCAGGAGGGCTGTTTTGCAGGATAAATTTATTCCCACGGATAAGCTTAGAAGCAGAACATCCACAGTGGTATTCTCTGAAATACTTCCTGTGCCACGTGCGAGTCAGGCCAAGTTATGTGAGATAAGGGGATTAAATGCGTGGCTAAAATGGTGGTGTAGGAAAGAGGGGTTCAGGTTTATGGGGCACTGGAAGACCTTCTGGAACAGGTGGGACCTGTTCAAGCCAGACGGGTTGCATCTGAACCATAGGGGAACCAGTGTATTGGGGAGGCGTATGTGTAGATTAGTTGAGGAATATTTAAACTAGGGCCTGAGGGGGCAGGGAGGTTAGTTATGAATTTATGTGGGGAGAGACGGAAAGCCCAAATAAATATTAAAAGTGGCACTGTAAAAGGCCTACCATTTGTGGTCTGTATTTAAATGCTAGGAGTATTAGGCTACGTTCACACTGCCAGCCACATTGTTCAATTCCGATTTTTTGCTCATATCGGATTTGTCTATCTTGACGGTTCACATTCATAAGTACAAGTGACCTGTATCTGACTGTAATGTGAACACCTCGGTCCTCCGAAACGTCACGCATGCGCACATTGATACATTTTTACACGGGTAAAAAGTTGGTTGTAAAATTGGCACGTTGTGCGGCCATGACCGCTGCGCTGATTCGAGTCTTTTGCCTCTTTAAACTTTGACTTCAGGCTCTTTATTTTTCTTTGGCATTGTACCCACGTTCGTCTCTGCGCTGTGCCATTTCTTTGGCAATTATTTCAAATACTACTCTAATACGATAGGCTCCTTCCAGTTTAGCTTGAACAGATTAATTTCCCCAAATATCAATTAAATCCCCACCTTCTCCATCTTTCCACTGACTGTTATTGCAGCTCCTCCATTTTTACCTTCCTGCGCTGCCGGTGCAGGCTGATGTCAGCGCATGCGTATAAGCAAAAAGCCATATGAATTCCGATCTGAGCGTCACATTCAGGTCGCATGGCCGCGAATCGGATACGTAAAATTAATGATACAGAGGCTTTTATTTCATCAGACTTTTACGACATTATAGGAATAACAGAAATATGGTTGAGTGACGATGGAGAAGGATATAATATGGATGGTTACATGTTATTCTGTAGGGACCAGGTAGGCAAGAAGGGAGGTGGTATTACAGTACACGTAAAAGAAAACTTGCAGGCAAGGGAGATCACTGATAAAAATAAAAGTACAGAAGCTGTATGGATAAAACTGGATGCTAAAGACTCAAATAACCTAATTGTTGGGGTTTGTTATAGAGCACCTAATGTAGCTACAGAGGAAAGCAGAATGTTATATGATGATATCAGGATTATGAGTAATAAAAATGATGTGGTGGTTATGGGTGATTTTAATTTACCTGGGATACAGTGGGACACAGTCTCTGGCTCTTCTGTAAATGAACTTGAGATGGTGGAATTAATACAGGATTGTTTTTTTACTCAGTTTGTTAATACCCCTACTTGATCTTGTTTTCTTTAATAACCAGGATAGGATTGGAAAATTAGAGGTTTTAGAAACATTGGACAGTAGTGATCATAACATGGTTAAATTTGTGGTTAATTTTAGTGTCAGAAGTCGAAATTAAAAGTATACAGTGTTAGGAAGGCTAACTTTAATTGTATGAGACGGAAACTAGAAACTGTAAACTGGACGGAGTTAAATTGCAAAACAGTTGAAGAGGCATGGGAATTTTTTAAAAGCACATTGTTGCAAGTGCAAGAGGACTTTATACCTGTTTCCAGCAAAACTAAATCTAGGAAACGACAATCAAGGTGGTTTACTAAGGAAATTAAGAATAAAGTCAGGAGGAAAAGGGCTCTGTTCCACAATTGGAAAATAACTAATGATTTCAAAATTAAGCAGCAGTGTCTAAGTCTACAGGTAAAGTTAAAAAATAACATTAGACTGTCCAAGAGGGATGTAGAATGAAAAATTGCATTGGAGGATAAGGATAACAATAAAAGTTTCTTCCAATACTTTAACTCCAAAAGAGCTCTAAAAACTGAAATCACTAATTTGCAGGATAGTAAGGGCCTTATAATTGAAAATGAAATTGATATAGTAAATGAGTTTAATGATTATTTTTCACTGGTGTTCACAGTAGAGAACAATTAACTTACCACCAATTAGTACGAATACAGCGTTGTCTATGACTAATATATGTATAACCGAGGCTGATGTGGTACTAAGCCTAGCTAAACTCAAAATAAATAAATCGCAGGGCCTATAGTTTTAAAAGAGATGAGGGATATTATTAGCCAACCTTTAACTTTAATATTCAAAAAAGGGGATAGAAGTAATCCAGCAAACTATAGGCCAATCAGTTTAACTAGCATTACTGGAAAAATAATGGAAGCTATAATCCAAGTGAAAATGGTAGATTACCTGGATGCAAATAACATTCTGAGGGATAGCCAACATGGATTTAGGAGAGGTAGATCCTGTTTAACGAATCTACTTGAGTTCTTTGAGAAAGCTACAAGTGAAATTGATCACAAAAAGGCCTACGATGTGATCTACTTAGATTTCCAGAAGGCCTTTGATGTTGTCCCCCACAAACGGCTCTTGCTAAAGCTCAAAGCTGCAGGGATTTTTGTAACTGTGGCAGCTTGGATCGAAAATGAAAGTAAATACGAAAGTTCAAACAAGGAGACCTTATGAACGTCGCCATGTCCAATCACAGCGGTCCAAGTTCTATATAAAGAATAAGTCTAACCCACTTCTTTGCCGTTTCAGCTATTCGGTCGCTGATTTGCTCTGTGTTCCGCTGTCTAGGCTCCTTCCTGTCTGGGTCATGTCTGACTCCGACGAGCGGCCCCCGAGCAAGCCACAGTGAGCGTTACCCTGGTGCGCCCTCACAACAGTCAAAGACTCAGCCAGACTGGTGGGAGACACGGCGCTATCTTAACAAGGGTAAGCTAAGACCAATGGAGCCATGGAACAAGCGGAGAGACCGACAGGGAAACCAGTTTCCTAAGCCAAGCTCTCCCCCAAGTTCCCGACAGAATCCACCACAGAACTGGCAAGACAGAAGGAGAGGTTACGATCCAGACTCGAGGCCTGGACGAACCAAGGAAGAAGAGGAGTCTAATCTACTACAGATGCTGCGTGATTTCTTTACTCAGCATCCCCTCAAGAGTCAAGAGGACTTTCAGAAAAAAGATCCAAAATGACTAGGACGGAAGCACAAATCACGCAGGACCCCACAACCCTCACCTGAACCCACACCAGACAATGCCTACAAACTCCCTCAGAGGTCAGCCCCAAATGACGCTCAACAGTCATTGGCCCTCCCTACCAGAGATATTGGAACAACTGAAGAAGTCCCACCCTCAATTAGAAAGTGCTACTGACTCATGCCCAGTAAGAGCACCTGATGTTGCCGTCACTAACACAGAGCTTGATCAAGGGGATGAGCCCCCGCTGGTGCCCGGCAGCACTGTCCTGGTTGTGTGCCTTGACTCAGAGCACCAATCCGACTGTGGCAACGCCTCACCAATTCCTGGCCAGGCCCCTGTGCCACAGCTTCTGGGTAACCTGATGGAAAGGGGGGTAGCCAAGAAATTCTACCTCTCCATCACCCTGGAAGATGTTTTCACCCTCAAGGTTGACGATGTCAAATGAGCCATTACCTGCACGAGAGACCCCAAACTAGTGGGACAGGTGTCCGATGGACCCAGGATGCCCCGCATCATGCTGCCGCGGACACTACCCGCAGGTTGGAGCAGACCCAAGCTGAGTCCAATCGACGGCCCAAGAGGCTCCTGAGCACCCTGCTGGGAGCTGCAACAGCCGTTGGCGCCCTGTTCGACATAGGATTCACCACTCCTCGCGGTCCCAGAAGCCAGGCACCAGCCCCTGCGCCTCCTCGCTGTCCATCCTGTCACTGTGCCACCCAGAGTGCCAAACAATGGGATGTCAACAATGCCTCGTTGCATGGTGGTGATCCTGTTTCAACTTCCGTCGCCTGAATGATGGCAATGCCATCATCAGCCGAAAGGGGGGATATGTAGGATCACACATGCACATATAACAGGGCCTGAATTCCAGGTGGCCTGAGACAAGGCCGAGCCTGGTACGAGAGGCACCAAAGGGGGGTTACACACATAAACACACACACACAGATAACAAGGGAGGCCAGCACTCCAACTTTTATTGCCCAAAGATTTAGGGACCTACAGACAAGCAGATTGAACTTCACGGACAGGGGTCCCTCGACTTGGCACACAACCCCCTCCCCATACATTCTGCCTTACATATCACTCACCCAACAGACGAACACCCTAAAGGAAATTTCATTTAATTTGGCTTTTGTATACCCTGTATATTGATTTACTCATGACTACTAGTCTCAATATACAGATAGGTTATGTTTGTATGTGTCCTTAGACAATCTTAGTGTTTTGTGTGCCACCCTTATAACCATGTTCACGGAGTATCACCTATTTTACCCCTTTGCACTTGAACACATATAAATTTAAATAAATAGATAGGTATAGCTACCATTGTATATATGTTCTCATGGTATACCAGAAGAATCTGGAAAGTCAGTGCAACCAATGTGTCCTAACTTTTAGAGAGTCTTCTTTGTTAAACCCCCCCCCCCCTTCTCTTCCAACATTCCTTTGTGGTCCTTATCTGATCTTGGTGGACAGTCACCAAGTTTCTTTGTTTCTACCAGGCTATGTTAAAAGAACTGAATTAAGGTGTATCTTATCCATTCTGGAGAAGATGAATTGGCACAAGCCACACCAAACAAAATATGTTGTTTCCAGATGTGCAACTTATATTGATATTACCACAAACTAACGGCCACGCCTATCTATGGATAAGATGTGCTGTTTGTAATAGGAATATTTGATGTAATATCCGCACAAAGTGTAACATCTGTTGAGGTGCAACCCAAAACCCCTGTATCCTATACTGATGTGAATCAGTCACATAGATACAATAATTAATTGTTTAATCAATTAATGCAGATGGTATGAGGTATGTACCTGTGAAGCTGGTATGGCATGTTTGGTATCAAACTGATTGTTAATCACCCCTGATTCCAAATCTGGTCAGTGATTACCATAAAAGTGGATGTATAAAAAGTTATAACAGCTTAATGAAAATCATCAGTAAAGGAAGAATCAGTCGGGCCATAAATCCCAAAAGGACTGATATAGACCCCCTTCCGAAAGCCCGCCAAATGGATGGCCAGCCATTGGGCCAGGAGTCGAATTCCTGGTCATCCCTATTCATGAACTTTAGACCATAAAAATCTAGCACCTCAGAACAAAGGTGCGCAGAGAATAACCGCCAGCCCGAAGGAGAACATCAGCCGGGGCAAACAGATCATCAAGCGCAGAAAAGACCATCAGCCCGGGAGAAGAGAAGCCCACAAGAACACTCCGGTGAAGGCCCAGCTGAACAGAGAACAGCACCCAAGACAAAGCTTCACCAGGAGAGAGAATCTAAAGGGACTCCACTCCACTGCTCCAAACGCCGCGCCTTCCTGAGTGCCATCAGCTCAGCAGCTCTGCCATCAACTGCCAAGACCCCCCCACACACTCTTCAACCAAGTAAACCAACTTCCTGTGTTCTGTTAACCTGCTGTAAGACTTTAGGGTCGTGTTCCACAAACTCTGCTTGCTTTGCAGAATAGTATTTCCCATTTAAGGTTACTCATTTAAATCCGGTCATTGCATTTTCATAATTACATCGTTTGTTTTATTCCATTATTTCGTGTTTGTTGTTTGTGTTAGGTGTAATGTCTGTCTTATGTTAGTTGTAGTGTTAGTTAGGAATAAATGCATGTCTTTTACACAACTTCAGCCTCCGTCATTGAGTACTCACACAAAGTTCCTGCCTCTGTGCGATCTTGCTACACGCTCTGAACCTCAAACTCGCCTGAAATATCGCGAGACTCTCTCTCATTGGCCGTGAGGGGAGCTTCGCTACCAATCGTTTACATTACCTGATGATGCAGCTCGCTGGACGAGCCTTCTAACCTAGGTTATAAGTGATATTGGTAATTAGTCAATCCCGTTTAAGTCTCACATTAACAGACTTACGGGGATACTTCAATTGAGTTTGGAGGAGCCGACCATTCGGCATAACAATTGGCTAATGATCAGCATTAAATAATACTTAATTAAACTTTAATTAATTTCAAACATATTAGTGGAGAATATTAAAATTTATTTGAGCTAATAATTCCTACACCTGGTTTTAGCAAAAGACTAATGTTGGCAGAATTCATATTTGGTGGTAGTCTACCATTTTCCTTGGTTTCCTGCAACATTCTGTAGAATGTTGGTGACAGAATTGTCCAGAATTCTTTATAGAATTCTACTGGAAATCCATCTGGGCCTGGAGCCTTATTATTGGGCATACTGTTCAAAGCTTCCTGGAGTTCACCTGGTGTCAGCGTAGAATCCAGTGCCATCGTTTGATTATCTGATAATTTCGGAAGGGTTATACTATCAAGAAACTGATCAATTTCGTCTTTAGATGGGTTTATCTGTGGTGAGTATAAAGATTTGTAAAAGTCCCTGAAAGTGTTGTTTATTCTTTCAGGGTCATATACTGTATCCCCAGTTAAGTCTTTAACAGCACATATACAGTAGTTGTTTTTTCTCTTTATTTATTTTTAACTGGTTAGCTAGAAATTTACCTGATTTGTTACCATATTCATAATTTTGCCAGCGTAGTCTTTGTGCTAAGAATTGTGTTTTTTTATGAATAATTTTATTTAATTCTAATTTTGCTTTACATATTTTGTTCAGCATTTCCTGTTCCTGGGATGATACATAAGTTTCTTCTAAGGATTTGATGGTTTCTTCTAATTCCTGAATATACTTGTTTTCTCTTTTCTTTTTATGTGATGAGAATGAGATTATTTTACCTCTCATCACAGCTTTGCCTGCTTCCCAGAGAACAGATGCTGATGTTCCAGGCAGGTCATTATAGTCTAAATATAAAGCCCACTCTTTTTTGAAATAGTTAATAAAATCTCCATCTTTAAGCAATGTATTAAATCTCCAGTTTCTAATTGGTGGAATGGCTTTCTTATTTATTAGGGTTAAAGATACAGGAGCATGATCGCTGACAGCTATAGGGTGTATCTCAGTGTCTGAAATGTCACTCAGCAGTGAGCTACTGACTAGGAAATAATCCAGATGGGAGTACGAGTGATGGACGTGTGAGAAGAAAGTATATTCCCTACGGTTGGGGTGAAGAGAACGCCATGCATCGCAAAGTCCGTGGTCGCTCATGTACTGCTTAACTATATTTATGGATTCCCAATTGCGCTGAGCAGCTGTACTGAGCCTGTCCATTTCTTTATTTAGTGCGAAGTTGAGGTCGCCCCCAAGAACGAGTGAGCTATCTAGGTGTTCAGAGAGTGCGGTAAAGAAAACGTGGAAGAATGAAGGGTTATCAACATTTGGACCATATATACTAACAATACATAACTTTTTGTTAAGTATAGATAATTTAATGATTATAAATCTACCTTCTGGATCTATAATTGTGTTGAGTAATGTGAAATTAACATTTTTATGTATTAAAATTGCTACTCCCCTTTGCCTAGAGTTATAACAGGCTGAGAACACATTAGGAAACTCAGGTGTTTTAAGTTCATCCATAGTTGTGGCAGGTCTATGAGTTTCTTGTAGTAAAACAACGTCTGCCTGTAGTTTTTTAAGCTGGCTAAATATTTTTAACCTCTTCTCTCTGGAGCCAGCTCCATGAACATTCCATGAGACAAACCTTAGTGTGCCCATAGACATGTGTGTGTAGCTAATATTGCACGTGCAAATGAGTTAGATATGAGCGAGCGTGTGAGTGCTTGTGTGAGTGTGTATCCTATACTGTATGTCTGTGTGCACTATAAGGTCGGAGTGGTTGTGGTGAAGCTGAGTACATATGTACATGGTCATGTCGTGCAGATGTGTAAAAATCGAGGGTGTTGTGTGTGACTGAGTAGAAATTTAAAGCAGGTGATCGGTGCAGGGAAATCAGGGAGAAGTGAAAAAGACATACAAAGGGGCACGCGAGGAAGGGTATAAGTGAGAAACATAGAAACGAAAACATTGTTAGCACTGTAGCGCTGCGGAGACTGACGGTAGTGTATTTGTTATGACATAACATTAAATTAAAGCTAGATTGATGTGAACGGAAGAGGATTAGGGAAAAGAAGAAGAAAAATATAACGGGTTCTTATCTGGAGTGGCATTAATATAACCAGGGAGTGATGTTAGGGTCGCGGTAGAGCTGCCCATCCACGTAGAGCCGGTCCACGGCGATGACAGCTCGGGAGCCCTTCTGAATGGAGCTGCGTCGGATTGGGAACAGAACTTTGCGTCGCTCCAGAATCTCTTTGGGGAACTGGTCGTTTACGCCAAAGTCCGTTCCTTTCAGCTCCCTGCCGCGACTCTTCACCTGCAGCTTCTGCTTGAAATTCCCAAATTTGGCCACAATAGGACGCGGTCTCAGGGCACCAGGCCTCTTAGCTCCCAGCCGATGGACTCTGTCAAAGCAGATGTTTTTCACAGTGTCCTCTGGAAGCGTCAGGTGGGTCTTGATAAATGTTTTAACCGTAATTTCTGCGTCCTCTTCAGCAGATTCCGGGATGCCTGAAAACACCAGGTTATCTCTCATACTACGGGCTTGGAGATCGATGACAGTCTCTTTTATTTTTTAATTTTCTTCTTTTAGATTGGTTACATTCTCAGTTAGAGACTTGACAGGGTCCCGTAGTGAGGCGTTGTCAGCAGCGAGTGTTTCCACCTGTTGCTGGCTGAATTCCAAAGACTCCCTCAGGGATTTGAACTCCTGATGTAAAATCTCGACCAGAGATAACCTCGCGTCGAAGCTGGACAATCACTTGTCGATTGACTCCAGGATGTCGGCAAAGTCTTTACTAGTCGGCGAAGTTGTTCCGGGGGAGTCTGCCGGGCGACTTCTTTTCGATGACGGCGTCTTGCTTTTGCCCGGGGAAGATGTATTTAGGTTCTTCTTCATGACTATAGCGTAAAAGTACCAGTCAATGTATTCTTCGAGTGATTCCAACTTCCCTTCGCTGTCCTCGCTGTTCATTCAGGTTTTCCGCCAAGTCTCCGGCGTCTGATGTCACTTACAGCATTTCCGGTTCACAGCTTCCCCGTATGCAATCTCGCATCCTCCAAGGTAAAGACATTAACTTGGTTTCTTTGCTTTTACCTTCACCCGAGTGCGACAGGCGCATTGTAGATTGCGGCAACGTTTCCGTGTTACTTAAAGCTTCGGATCCCCAGCTTCACCGTAATCTGTCCATCTCCGAATTTGTCATCGCCTTCGGCATCTATAGAGATGTTATTTGCGCTGTGTTCCCGGATCGACGTAAGGAGCTGGACACTTATCTGTCTTTGATTTGTGACTTGAATTTGTGATATGGGGGCTCCCTATTTTACGAATATCACAAATCTTTTTCAGCTAAAACGGCTTTGCTTATTCAATTGTCAAACACTCGTATTGACTAGTCGTGCCTGGACTCCGACCTTCTTGTTCAACATTTTGGTGGACATAAAGCTCTCCTGTGTTCGCTTTGCCGTAATCAGGGTCATTCGCCGGAACTTTGCCCAAAATCTGCCCTCACCTCCGCGACTGTCGCCACAAGTTCTGGTCTTCTCCGACCCACGACATTCCCTTCATCCACCTCATCCACAAATTTGGCTACCGACAAGAAAGGGCGTGAGGTCATTTATTTCAAGGACATGCCTATTTGTAATAATTTTAACGAAGGAGTGTGTTCATGGGGTAACTGTCGTTTTTTGCATGTTTGTAGTTTGTGCCAGGACCCTCATCCAAAAATGGTCTGCCCTCGCCGCCCATCGCGTTTCCGTCCTTCGCGGGGAGGGAAGAGCAATTCAAATTCAAAGACCTTCTAAAAATTGCACATCATCCCGCAGGGTCGCTCGTTTATATCGCGTCTACTCGATCTGGCTAAATCGGTTTCCGAGTTGCACGACATACTTATTTTAAATGACGGCAGTCTTTCTGACCTTAAATTCTGGAACGCGTTTCTCGATCACTGGAATGGCATTTCGTTTTTTTCAACAAAATTACAGATACGTCTCACTCTCTATGTTTCTACACGGACGCCGCACCCTCTGTCGGTTTCGGCGGTTATTATCGAGGCTCCTGGTTCGTGTCGCGTTGGCCCGCAGATTTTGTAACTTTATATCCCATGCCAGCGTCCTCTGCCATCCATGAACTGTATCCCATTGTAGTCGCTTGTGCTATATGGGGAAAAGAATGGTTCCGTAGGAGGATAAAAGTGTTGTGCGATAAAGAAGCTGTTGTTTCCATAATTAATAAGGGTCGCTCTAAGGTCATCTCCTTTATGCCCCTTTTACGACGCCTTACTTGGCTCTCACTCTTGCATAACTTTATTCTTACGGCCGAATCCATTCCGGGTTTTAAGAATCAAATAGCTGACTCCCTGTCACGTTTCCGTTTTCAGGAATTCCGTCGGTTGTGCCCAGGCGCCAACACCCTTCCAGATTCATGCCCCTCTCTTTCAGACCTCATACTAATTTAAACCCACAATACATTCACCTACTGAACTCAACCACTAGGTACATCAGATTAGGTCTCTCTGCAATAAATCAAATTGAGGTGCTGCTGGCTCTACACTCTACATTGCATGCAACAAGACTTCATATTGTCCCTTTGACTCCATGATAAAGTACACTCACCTAAAGGATTATTAGGAACACCATACTAATACGGTGTTTGACCCCCTTTCGCCTTCAGAACTGCCTTAATTCTACGTGGCATTGATTCAACAAGGTGCTGAAAGCATTCTTTAGAAATGTTGGCCCATATTGATAGGATAGCATCTTGCAGTTGATGGAGATTTGTGGGATGCACATCCAGGGCACGAAGCTCCCGTTCCACCACATCCCAAAGATGCTCTATTGGGTTGAGATCTGGTGACTGTGGGGGCCATTTTAGTACAGTGAACTCATTGTCATGTTCAAGAAACCAATTTGAAATGATTCGAGCTTTGTGACATGGTGCATTTTCCTGCTGGAAGTAGCCATCAGAGGATGGGTACATGGTGGTCATAAAGGGATGGACATGGTCAGAAACAATGCTCAGGTAGGCCGTGGCATTTAAACGATGCCCAATTGGAACTAAGGGGCTTAAAGTGTCCCAAGAAAACATCCCCCACACCATTACACCACCACCACCAGCCTGCACAGTGGTAACAAGGCATGATGGATCCATGTTCTCGTTCTGTTTACACCAAATTCTGATTCTACCATTTGAATGTCTCAACAGAAATCGAGACTCATCAGACCAGGCAACATTTTTCCAGTCTTCAACTGTCCAATTTTCGTGAGCTCGTGCAAATTGTAGCCTCTTTTTCCTATTTGTAGTGGAGATGAGTGGTACCCGGTGGGGTCTTCTGCTGTTGTAGCCCAACCGCCTCAAGGTTGTGCGTGTTGTGGCTTCACAAATGCTTTGCTGCATACCTCGGTTGTAACGAGTGGTTATTTCAGTCAAAGTTGCTCTTCTATCAGCTTGAATCAGTCGGCCCATTCTCCTCTGACCTCTAGCATCAACAAGGCATTTTTGCCCACAGGACTGCCGCATACTGGATGTTTTTCCCTTTGCACACCATTCTTTGTAAACCCTAGAAATGGTTGTGCGTGAAAATCCCAATAACTGAGCAGATTGTGAAATACTCAGACCGGCCCGTCTGGCACCAACAACCATGCCACGCTCAAGATTGCTTAAATCACCTTTCCCATTCTGACATTCAGTTTGGAGTTCAGGAGATTGTCTTGACCAGGACCACACCCCTAAATGCATTGAAGCAACTGCCATGTGATTGGTTGATTAGATAATTGCATTAATGAGAAATTGAACAGGTCTTCCTAATAATCCTTTTGGTGAGTGTATCTTCATCTAAGGCCTCGTTTAACTCCCTCAATCTCTCTCTTCATAACTCCTAACGGCACACCCATGTCTTACCCCTGGTTCACCTCTCATTTAAAGACCCTCTTATTTATTTGTGGAATCCCTCACTCTCATTATTCTGGGCACTCCTTTCGGATAAGAGCGGCATCTGCTGCATCACATCAAGGAGTTCCGCCATCAATATTAAAACTCCTAGGACGATGGTCCTCCTCTGCCTTTGCATCATACGTCCGTGCTGATACCTCCATGATCCTCGCGGCTCAGCGAATCATCGCTGCAGCGGATATAAGTAAACTCTCAGATAGCCGTTGGTGGTGGTTTAAGCGATACCCTTTCGGAAATGTTATGTCTTACCTATATTGCCATCGATCATCGTCGGCTCCTCGATGCTTGCCTCGTCGTTCATAGCGGCTCCATACCGCTGGTAAAGCACTAAGCGTATTCATAACGCTTCGTCGTACCAACAACAACCTCCCCTATAAAAGCGCTTGGCGTCTCCATAACGCCCCTGCAGTAACATAGCGGCTCCATACCGCTGGCAAAGCGCTAAAGCATATCCATAATGCTTCGTCGTACCAACAACGACCTCCCCTATAAACGCTTGGCGTCTCCATAACGCCTTTTTTCTACACCAGTGGCTCCATACCACTTTCGAAATCATTCAGCATCCCCATACGGATCTCCATGAAGTCAACAGCTCTGCACTTCTCTCAGGTCGCATAACATATTTCAATAGCCCTTCAACGGTTGTTAAAGGTTAAGATCAATTTCTACATTCAATTAGTCCACGTCACTGCTTAAACATTTCTTTCTGTTTCTTCCCGACAGGTCTAGTGCATCGCCTGATAGCCTAAGTGGTACATTTGTCCTACTTCTCATCTTCTTCATTATATTAACTTTGGGGGTAGGCTCTTTCACCTCCTGCCTGGTCGCCAGCCAGATCTGTCGGCTTCAGAGTTGGTAGGACCAACGACCAGGAGACGGACTTCGCCAAATCACTCTTCTCAGACTCATTTAAAATGTTTAACCAAATAAACAGTCATGTCAACTACCTAAGGTCTCCTTGGTTGAACTGACAGAGAGCAGCGAGTAGTTATTAGAGGCACAATGTCACAGTGGGCCTGCGTTCATAGTGGGGTACCGCAGGGTTCAATTTCAGGACCACTATTGTTTCTAATTTACATTAATGATATTGACACCAATGCATACAGTAAACTGGTTAAATTTGCAGATGACACCAAGGTGGGTGGTGTAGCAGATACTGATCTAGCAGCAGAGAGGCTATAACGGGATCTGGATTTAATTAGCGACTGGGCCCATACTTGGCAGATGAAATTTAACACAGATAAATGTAAGGTAACCCATGCAGGGAGCAGAAATATAAAGTACAGATATTTTATGGGCTCCACTGAAATAAAGGTAGCTGATTACGAGAAAGATCTCGGTGTGTATGTTGATGCTTCCATGTCCCACTCTCGCCAGTGTGGGGAAGCAATAAAAAAGGCCAATAGAATGTTGGGTTATATCTCTAGGTGTGTGGAGTTTAAGTCAAGGGAGGTGATGTTACATTTATATAATTTTTTGGTAAGACCCCACCTAGAATATTGTGTGCAGGTTTGGTCACCATACCTTAAGAAGGACGTTGCTGCCTTAGAAAAGGTGCAACGGAGGGCTACGAGAATGATTTCTGGTCTTATGAGGAGAGGTTAGCTGAGCTGAATCTGTTTAGCCTTGAGCAAAGGAGACTAAGGGGGGACATGATCCAGGCCTATAAGATTCTAACGGGTCTGGATGCTGTTCAGCCAAATGGCTATTTCAATATTAGTTTAAATACTAGAACTCGTGGCCATAAGTGGAAATTAGCGGGAGAATATTTTAAAACAAATTTGAGGAAGCACTTCTTTACACAGCATGTAGTTAGAGTATGGAATAGTCTTCCTGCTAGTGTAGCGGAAGCTAAAACCCTGGGTTCCTTTAAATCAGAGCTAGATAAGATTTTAACAACTCTGAGCTATTAGTTAAGTTCTCCCCAAACGAGCTTGATGGGCCGAATGGCCCCCTCTCGTTTGTAAATTTCTTGTGTTCTTATGTTCAAATTAATGGGCATGATTTAGTGTTGTTTTGTGCTATAGTATAGGCTGAAACCTAGCTGCGGTTATCCATAAAAACAAAATGCGGTAAACGTAAGACAAACTTTAGTTTGTGTACGCCAATCAATATTAACAGGAATGTTAAATTTGCATTTGCATAATTTCAAACTTATGCTAGACTTTTATTTTTAAATGATTGCTCTTTTTTCTCCCAGTGGTGAAATTGCACCATTTGTATTTTATAATTGCATTTGTTTCGCTCAATTAGAAAAGGGAGTTGTATTTCAAATAAAGTTTGAATCTGAACCTGTGTAGTTTGAAGGGGGGGGGGGGGCTCAATAATGTTCCTATCTAGAAAATGGGGGCCCTGCAGAGAAAGTTTGGGAACCACTGGTGTAAGGTGACAGCATAAACCACTGTGCCACTGTACCAGGCATTTCTAACATTTACATAACTTGTACATTTAGTCTGTCTACAATTCTTTGCCAAGCCAATTCCCCGGCTTTATTTATTGCCACAGTTTTGCCTTTTTTGGTGAATACATCTTTGTTTTCTTCGTACTGCTCCTTCAGCATTTGTTCTGCAGCGGAAAAAAACATTGCTCTCATTTTCCATGCATTCCAACTCATTTGATCGATCTGTCATTCATCCATTCATTTGGACTTCTTAAATATTTCGAGGGTGCGCACTAAGTGGGACTGGAAGTCCGTCTAGCCTTGATTAATTAAAGCTGAACTGCGTTAGTGGAACGACATGAGTTTAGAGATGGAACTAGTTTGAGTCTGACTTTTTTGGGAAAGTCTGGCTTTCTTTAGTTACTTTAATGGAATACCCTTCTGGTTTAATTCTGTTTTGCTTGTGTTTGTGTTCCTAATCCTTCCTAGTGTTAGCCCTCAATTTTTGTCTATGCTGTCTAGTGTGTTTGTAATTTATTCCACCTGTTGTCTTGTGCCGTAATTGATTATTTGATTGTCCTCACCTGCTCCTCATTGCCCTTAGTCCTGTATAGCCACACATGCCCTTTGTTAGTTGTTGCATTCAGTGTATTTAGGTGCCTGCCTTTGTTCTGCTCTTCAGTCAGTTGTTGTATATTGTTTGATTTTTGTTACTCTGCCTGCTTTCTGAGTTCTGGGGGGTATTCCATGAAAGTAGCTAAAAAAAGGCAGACTTTCCCGAAAAAGTCAGACTCAACCAACCTCCATCTCTAAACTTAGCCTCACATCGTTCCACGAACGCAGTTCAGTTTTACTTAATCAAGGTTCATTCAAGACAGACTTGCATAGTCTCACTTTGCACACCCGCAGTATTTAAGAAGCTTAAATTAAGAATGGATGAACGATAGATCGACCAAATGAGTCGGAAAGCCTGTAAAACGAGAGCAGTATTTCTTTCCGCCGCAGAATAAACGCTACTAATGGAGCTGTATGAAAAATACAAAGATGTAATTGTTAAAAAAGGGCAATACTGTGGCCATAAACACAGCCAGGAAGTTGGTTTGGCAATGAATTGCAGACAGAATAAATGCATAAGTTACGTAAATATTACAAGTGCTTAGTACAGTAGCATGGTGGTACAGTGGTTTATTCTGTCGTCTTATAATGGGAAAGTTGCTGGTTTGATCCCCATAGCCAACAGGGAACCTTCTGGGTTGATTTCACCTGTCATTATTACTGTATAATATAATTTGATCTCCGTAAAATACTTTAAATCACATCTGTGTGAAATGTTCTGCACAAATATCCGTATGTTGTCTTTGCTATTTTAGTAGTAAACTTTCAAAGTAGACAGTGACTAAACAAAATATAAAAATATCTTCCTGTTCATATTATTTTATGTTTCACCTTTGTAATATGTGTACGCTTTTATTTTACAGTAAAATACCGTTATAACAGGCTTCAAGGGACCTGGCAAAACAGTCCGTTACATCCAGAGTTGCTGTATGCCCAGAACACAACTACAGGACACCATTTACTCATGCCACACCACATACTTGTGGTATAGATTATTATATTGTACATGTAGTAATCCAACTTTACCTGACCAGAGACGTGACTATTAATAATTCTGACTACGTACGTATCTGCGCTGGATATCACCGGCACGCCACACGCCTTGTAGGCGGAACTGCATGTCCGTTATAGCCGAACAGAACTACAGCTAAAAGCGGCCCTGGGGACCAAATTGTTTGTCCATTATAAGCGAAATTCCGTTATATGCGAGTCCGCTATATCCGATGCTTTTTCTGTCAGACTTTAAGTCAGACTTTCCCTTAAGCCTGCTTCATGGAATACCCCCCTGTTCTCTGCATTACCTGTTTCCCTTTGTAGGTCAACAACAGTGTGGCCTGGAGGGGGGTGATTGGGAGCAACGGACTTCCTGATCTGAACCCGAGTGGTGTTCTGTTACTGGACTTCTGTGCGATGCTTCTGTGCACCATGTTCGAGCATAAGGGTGTCCATAAGTGGACATGGTACAAACATGCCCGGGGCTACAGGTCAATGATCAATTTCATAATCGTATCATCTGATCTGTGGCCTTCTGTCTTGGACACTCGGGTGAAGAGAGGGGCAGAGCTACCAACTGATCACCACCTGGTGGTGAGTTGGCTCAGGTAGCAGGGGAGGAAGCCGGTTGGACCTGGTAGGCCCAAGCACATAGTGAGGGTCTGCTGGGAATGTCTAGTAGAGGCTCCTGTTCGCCGGATCTTTAACCCTCTAGGGGGTTAAAGGGGTAGAGGTCTAGGGGTAGGGAACACACTTTCTCTGACTGGGGCATGGTCACACATTTCATTCAATATCATAAACTTAATTCACAGCAAATAAATTATTTCTTATATATTTGTTTTGGCATTAAACTCATCTTAATCTTGGTGTACTTTGTAAATATGTCAGATTTATGTGAAGTTTGTAATTTGACATCAAAGTATAGACATTGCAAAATGCAGTTTGGAAAACATTATAAAAGTACAATAATGGAAGTCTGTTTTGATCCCAGATATCTGATCACCAAAGTCTTGGCTACATGAAGATGACTAAATGGTGTAGTTGCAACATTCTATTGGATAAATAAATAAGAAAAACCTAACTCATGTCACTCATGTGGCTCCTTTCATTGAATATGTAGCAGCTCTCATGTCTATGCATGAGCCATTCACACCTGGCCACATCCCCCCCCCCCCCCCCCTTTTATGGTGCTGATGAGGATGTATCTGGATCGCATTCCACCGTTGCGTTGTTCATCAAATTACCATGCAAATGCGATTTGAATATGCGCTAATGCAGCTATTTAGAATGCGAATAGCGATCTTCAGATGAGGGCAGCACTACATGCCCCCAATGCAGGTAAAACAAAGTAAGGTGACATGGTTTACATTTTTTTGCTGATTTAACCTAATTTTAAAAACTTTAATACTTCCAACAATGGACGTTTTGAAAGGAAGACAGATTATGGATTTAGTCAGTGTTTTTTCATGTTTCTATAAGAAGATTTCAGTAAGATATGAACTGAAATACACAAGAAAGATATGTGGCATCACCCTCGACTCCAGAGGGTTAAGAAAGGGGACTGGAGGGTGTGTTCCAACTATAGGGAGATCACACTTCTTAGCCTTCCTGGGAAAGTCTATTCCGGGGTACTGGAGAGGAGGATGAGATCGATAGTGAAATCTCGAATTCAGGAGGAACAATGCGGTTTTCATCCTGGCCATGGAACACTGGACCATCTTTATACCCTTGCAAGAGTACTGGAGGGGGCCGGTGAGTATGGTGTTCAGGGCCCACTACTGTGGGCAATTCCGTCCCTGTATGAATGGAGCAGAAGCTTGGTCCGTACTGCCGGTAATAAGTCGGACATGTTCCCAGTGCGGGTTGGGCTTCACCAGGGCTGCCCTTTGTTATCGGTCCTGTTTATAATATTTACGTACAGGATTTCTAGGTACAGCCTAGAAGTGGCAGGGATGAGGATTAGCACCTCCAAGTCTGAGACCATGGTTCTCAGCTGGAAATGGGTGGATTTCCCTCTTCAGGGTCAGGGAGGAGGTACTGCCTCAAGTAGAGTAGTTAAAGTATCTCGGGGTCTTGTTCACAAGTGAGGGTAGGCGAGATCGAGAGCTGGACAGATGCAGTTTTGCAGGCGCTTAACTGGTTTGTTGTGGCTAAGAAAGAACTGAAACGGAAAGCAAAGCTCTCGATTTATTGCTCCATCTTCATCCCTACTCTCACCTATGGTCATGAGCTATGGGTAATGACCAAAAGAACAAGATTGCGGATACAGGTGACCGAAATGAGGTCTCTCCGCAGGGTGTCGGTGCTCTCCCTTAGAGATAGGGTGAGAAGTTTGAATATCTGGGAGAGCCTGAGTTGAACTTCTGCTTCTCCACGTTGAAAGGAGCCAATTGAGGTGGTTTGGACATCTGGCATTAATGCCTGCTGGGCGGCTACCCGAACAGGTTTTCCATGCATGTCCTACAGGGAGGAGGCCCCGGGGCAGACCCAGGAGGGATTATATCGCTCAGTTGGCCTCGGAACGCCTCAGCATCCTCTCCGAAGAGCTGGTAGAGGTAACTGGGGAGAGGGAGGTCTGGATATCTCTCCTGAAGTTGCTACCCCCGCGACCCGTACCCCGGATAAGCAGATGTTAATGGATGGATGGATAGTTTTGACCTCTTGTGGTCCTTTTATTTTGTATTTTACCCCAATGTGTTCTGTTATCTTTAATAAACCCCCTTTTGTCTTAGAGCCACTAGTGGATTGTCATCTTTTCCCTGCCTGTGCCATGCCACACTGCAACAAATCAAATATGCAGATGCATATCTGGATAATGTTCCTGTCCAATATCATCTAGAGACCGGTTGAACAAATTATTCTGTGTTTTTCCCGACTCTTTGGAAACAGAGGTGCAAGTTTGAAGTGGTAGGAGTTCAACAAAACCATGTGTGTAACCATGTGTGCAACTGATTGATGTCATGGATATTCTCAGATTAGAGGCATATTCCTGGACAGTTTTATTTTGCTTTTTTTCCACTGTACAGCCTCTCTCCAGGGTTCCCGCAGGGTCTTAAAAAGTCTAAAATTCAGAAAGTTAAATTTAAGGCCTTAAAATGTCTTACAAATGCCCAGATTTTCATCCTAGGTCTTAAATTTAATTTACCCAAGTCTTAAAATTCTTACATCCATTCATTCCCAAAAAGCGTTGTCCGCAGAAAATAAAATAGTAAAACACTGTAAAACTAATACGTTGGTTGTGTTTTCTGGTCTGCACCGGTGTCTGCGTGGTAATAAAACTACAAATCCAATTGCGTGATCACTGCAGCTAGGCAAACAAACAACAGTTTGAGAAGGGTCTGGCTGCAGAATGTGCACTTTCAGCCACTGACGTCAGGTGCACGCTCAGCCACAACAGGAAGTGCAAGGGAATCAAGCGCTAACTTAGTTCTTGAGGCCAATGTGAATGGTATGTTGTTTTATTATTTGTATTACTGAATGATATAGTTACAAGTTTATTTCATGCCATTCATTATTGCAATGTAAATGTTTTGATGTAGTGCGTTAGTAACTTTTTTCTCTAATGACTGGAGTGAATTTTTTCAGTTAAAAGGCAACTACTAGCCAGTTGGCTCACGTTATCTTATCATAAAATAAACACATTTATACTTTTACAGAGCTTTTCATGGAGTTACCTTCTGAATACCTTAGTTTCCAGCATATAGTTTTTAGTTGTTCGTGTGGTCTTGAGGAGAACGCTTCTCGGTCTCCTTATGGTAAGGCAATGCAAGTTTTTATTATCATACACAGGAGTTATTTAATGTGCTTTATAAAAACAAGATTTTAAAAAGTTAAACCAAGACAAAAAAAGCAAAATAGAGATGAAAAAAAACTTATTTGAATAAAAATTGCTTAGAAAATCTAAAAAATCTGATTAAAAGTGCAGTATATCCTGCCTCGCTCGTCCGCTCCTTAAATTTTACTCATAATGGTCTTAAAAGGTCTTAAAAAGGTCTTAAATTTAACTTACTGAAACCTGCAAGAACCCTGTCTCTCCCATCAGAAGGAGTTTTAAGATTTCAGGATAATGAGATATTCTGCTCTGACAAAATCAAGACTTCGTGCCAATCAATGTGTCTTGGGGACGACAGACTGCACATTTCAAAATAGCTAATGGGGAGGACCATCGCATTCTCTAGCTATAGAAGAAGAAACACTATTTTGCAATCAACAGTAAACAAACTTAATTTGTAACTTTTTACTGACCTGTGTCACTGTTAGCTTATTCCTTGCATTTCTCCTCACTGTTTCTTATTCTTCTGTTTTTGCTACTGCACACATAAGCCTCAAGTTATTCACCCTAATTGAACATTCAAGCAGGAAATAGTCTTGTGCATATTGTACCTTTCTTGTCTTGGCTTGTTAATTATGAAAAGCTTTTTACCTCCATCTCTTGTGCATCCTGAAAAAGGAAATACAGTGGTACCTTGGTTTGCGAGCATAATTTGTTTCGGAAACATGCTTGTAATCCAAAGCACTCGTATATCAAAGTGAATTTTCCCATAAGAAATAATGGAAACTCAGATGATTCATTCCACAACCCAAAAATATTCATATTAAAATGATTAACACAAAATATAAAGTAAAAATACATAAACCGAATTAACCTGCACTTTAACCTTTGAAAAGAATCGTGGATGGTGTGAGGAAGACGAGAGAGAGAAGAGGAGGGTTATTTTGTAGGACGATTCACTATAACTAATGGAATCACTGCTATCTGTTGGTTCAATGGAATCTTTTTCTGCAATTTTAACAAGGAATCTATCCAATGACAGCTGCTTTTGTCTCCTTTTCGATTTCGCGGAAATGTGACATTGCATTGTCGTTAAACAGATTCATTGCTCACACTGCTACGGCCTTATTCGGATGGCGCTTTCCTACTAAATTTTGACTATACGAGTGAGGGACGCCAACTGAGACCAAGCATGGGACACGATTACCCACAATCGCACAGCAAGAGAGAGAGAGAAGAAAAATCGGCTCAGTTGTAATCACGTAACGCTAAGCAAAGCGTATATATAATACTCGTATTGCAAGACCTTGGTCGTTTATCAAGTAAAAAAATTTTTTTAATTTGTGCTCGTCTTGCAAAACACTCGCAGACCAAGTTACTGTCAGGGTCAGCCCCTGCTGTGGTCCTACCATGTCCCTTCCCCGTTTGACCAGCAGTTGTTGCTGGTCATCCCGTCCTTCATGTTAGTCTTTGTTCTCCCCTGTTACCTGTCTGGTCATGTGGCTCAATGTGTTGAGCATGTGGTTGTCTGTGTACCCTTCTGTCCCGTGTTTGAATCCCACCTCCTGTTTTTGTATTTTGCTCCCTAGTGTTTCAGTTGAGTTTGTCTAGTTATTGTATTTGGTGATTTTGAATATGGTTTTTGGTTTTGTTCCTTGTGTCCCTGCTTGTCTTAATTACCTGTCTGTAATTCCCCAGTGTTCTGATTCCTTGGTTAGTTTTTAGTTTCCCTGTTTTTAGTTCCTTTGAGTTATTAGTTTCACCTGTGCCCTGTTTCCCTGGTCTTTGTTAATTAGTCTCACCTGTCCTGTGTTAGTCTCGTTACCCCTTTAGTATTTTAGTTCCTGCTTCTGTTTCATTCACCAGTGGTTCATTGTGTTCTGTGTGTGTGTGCGCGCGCGGTAGTGGATTGTGTTTCATAGTTGATGTTAGATGTGTATCTGGTTTTTGTTATTTAGTTTTTGTTATTTAATCCCTTTTTAGTTTTTGACCCCTCGTGGTCCTTTTTGGTTTTGTAGTGTTTATCTGTTTTATTTAATAAACCCTGTTAGTTTGTCTCTGAGCCGCAAGTGGGTCGTCCGCCCTTTTTGTGCCTGCACTATGCCACGCTCCCGTGCCCAAACTGCCCGGATCCATGACAGTTACTCGCAATCCAAGGTTTTACTGTACTCACAATGATGCTTGGGTCCTTTTGGCCTTCTGACAGCATCAGCTCATACACACCAGCCAGCATCCCACTTCATAGTGCATGACCTCTGATTGGCAACTTAACTCCACTGACATCATTGGCTTTCTCGGTTTTCATTTTCTCTGTTGCATCACCTGCACTTTTCAACACCCTAACTAGGACGACTGTGATTTATACATAATGACAGACATGTAAGGAGAGCTGTGTCAGGGGAGCCACTCAACAAAGGAAGAACATTTGGTTTTAAAAGCATTTCCTTAATTTCTTTGTCTTAGGCTCTAGACTGACCGTCTACATGACCCTGACCAGCATATGTGGTTGGAGGCTGGTTAGTCCAATAATATGTAACATAGCCTCCTGTCTATGTTACATCCTGTCATTGGTTTTACATTTGTTTATCTGGTGACACACATTGCACAACAAATTAAGAGAAAAACATTCAAATTAAAATACAAAATAAATTAGAAAAATATAACAGAAGGCAGCAACAGAAGGGTTCAGTCAAATTGTGGAGAAACATATATATTGATGCATGAATACTGTGGGTTCAATGTTAATACAAATGATTTGGAAATGTTGTATACATCATTTTTACTTTTTAATTGTTAAGTACATTAAGTTAGAAAAACAAAATAGGATTGAAACTATTTTAACTACTACTCCAGTATTGGAGCTTAAAGCAAACAGACCTGCCATCATCAGAATTTCCTGTGTCACTGACCTTATGTAGTCAAGGCTACAGATATATTACTCAAGATGTCTACAGCTGCCCATTCCTTCTTTTGCTGTCACATAGCACTGTTGCTTTAATTTGGGAGCAATTTGTCTCAAAATGAAATCAGTGTAGATCCTCACCTATAATGTTTTATTTGAAGTAGCAATAATATCCATGAAATATCCTCCTGAGACCCCACCCATTCATTTATGTCCATTGTAGTGGACATTTTGTTTTTGCATCTGTCTTTTCACTAATGTAAGGAAACATATTTATTCCTATTGTACACTAAAGAGGGCATGCTGTGAAATTAAAAATAAAAACAAATTTGAAAAAATCTAAATTGTAAGATTTCTTATTTCCTCCAAAGACAAATAACCTAAAATTGAAGGACACTTTTTTCCTTGGGTCTCAGGAGGATATATTTTGCCTGATCACGTTCAGAAAGTCAATTGTCATTTGCAGTCACCCTTCCCTTTGCAGCCACTATACGGCATTGCTTCAGGATTGGGGCTGTTTGTCTCAAAATTTGATCATTTCAAGATGTTCACCCATACAATATGTCTGCAAAGTTTAAACGGTCCATAAAATACTGTTTGAGTTGTGCCATCTAAGCAGTTATGGCCAAAGGATGGATAGCAACAATAGCAATAGTATAGCATGTCTTGCAGGCCTTGTAATAAAGATACTGCAGGCAACTTTTTACTCCAATTAATCCCAATTAATGCAAGTTAAAATAAAAAAATATTTATTTCAGCTGTAGAGGAAATCATAGGAAATCTAAATATTTTGGAAAAGTTTATGTGATAAGGTTTAAATTTATATTAAAAAATCATATTTACTTTCTTTAATTACACTTAATGCAAGAAGGGTGGATAATCATTCTTTTCCTGATGTTCAGATTAAAAACATAAGCTGCAGCTTTTTGAGGGTGTTCTCCTTCAATCTAGCTGGCTCCCACCTCTCCAAAGGTGCTTATCTTTCGATCAAGGTGGAATTTGTCACTCCTCTCACTTAGTGTCAGGTGTTGCTGGAGAACTGAGATGCAATGAAGTGCATCTAACTCCTCTGTCACTACCACATGATACAAGAAATGTGACTCCACTTAATAGGCTCCTTTTCATACCAGTTGTAGTGACGAAATCCTATACGGCCACACAAAAAGCTTATGCATAAAAAAAACTTTTTTGATTTCTCAAATGTAAAAAAGGCAATGCACAAACAGTGTACAAACAATGTACAACCTAGCACAGGATAATAACTAGAATGAAAACTGCTGGAAATACAGGATTATATTCTCCTGAGAGCCCCATTACTTGCTCTGTCCATCTAAACCATACTCATCCCACAGTCACTAACCTATATAATTTCTTGACGTACTGGATGGGTCATCTGGAATTATGAAAGTTATGTGAAAGTAATGTCTTTTTACCTGAATGCTCCTGTCCTGACTGACATGTAGATCAGAAACAACACTTTTTCATTTACTGTACATTCCACTTACAAGGCATTTGAATTTCAAAGATGGGCATTGTTAGTCTTTTGAGCTACATGATTGTGCTTTAATTTAACATGCCCATCAAATACTAAATTGAGCTCACAATTGTATGATTGGAAAATATGACACAATAAAATTTTGGATCAAATATATTGGATCAAAATGGGACATAGCATTGTATTTTTCAATATGGAGTGATCACACAATATACAGAATAAATGCCAAATTTAGCTACAATCAACAAGAACATTATTTACAAATCAAAGTATTTTTATCTCTTGGCTCTTTCACTTACAATATACAGATTCTTTGCCCAAAAAATAACAGGAATATTGCCAAACAAAGGACTTCATCCTGTCTGATGGCTGAGCTCATGTTTTGAATTTTTAAATGTGGTTAATCACTCTCCTTTTCAGATATATACACAACGAATTGGTATACCATAAGGGAAAGAGCCAAGAATTAAAATACTTAATTTTTTAAATACTGTTCTTGTTGATTGTACCTAATCCTTATTTAAACTATAAATAAGAACATTAATTTTTTTTTTGTGCAAAAGGAACAAAAGTCGAGTAATTAAGTCTTCTGGAAAATGTGAGGATTATTGTTTGCACCCATCCCATGTATTGTGCAAACACCTAATATTAAGGAATAATATACTTTGTCCCATTTTTAACCAATATGGGACACAATTTGTTTCGTATTTCCTCACTGTGCAATGGATTTAGTATTTCATTGGCGTGTTAAACTAAAGCATGATTTAGTGCCTGTATGGAACAATGCCCCCTGCATTGTTCCATATGGGCATTTAGGTCTGTCAGTGGCATTAAATCAGCTGATATCACCCTTTCAACTACCATACTCAAACAATATATGAGTGAATGGATATATATGAACAGACACACATAGGTACACAAAAGTTTTTCTCACGTACAACTGTCATTGAGACAACTTTTTCACCCAAAAGAAGTTCAATATTCAGGCACTATCCTGACACCTAGCATGGGGTCACTTCATAGTAAATGAGACTTATTCCACAATCAATGTTGCAGGTGGAGGTTCACCTGCCAATATTTACTGGGCATTATATGGGAAAGTCAGATTAATTTAAGGAAAGAACAATATTACGCATGGAGTCTAGGAAAGAGCAAAACTTTATGATCGGTGTTTGTCCTTCTCAGCGCAAAGAAAAGGAGGCAACAACATGGCAAAAAATGGAGAGAACAAAACATCAGATAGGAGCTGGGTTTGTGGGGCCTGGAACAATAAACAAAATAGCTTGGGCAGTAGCTGATTGGGAGCATCAGACCTCTGGTCTCAGGTTTGTGGGACGGGTGGAAGAAATGTGCACATACACAGATCAGGAAAATGACGCAAACCTGTGTTTTCAGCTGACTAATCTTCCCAGGACAGATGACAGTCCCCGTGCTATGCGCTGCATCTTGCCCACGGTGACTTGTTTTACACCTAGTGAGGTGACCTTCCACTGTTCTTCTATGCTTTTTGCTGATATTTGTTGTTGGTTGGTTTACCTTCATAAAGGGATGATGAACCTAGGTTTGGCTTCAGTATGTTGTCCTACAATGCAATTGTAAAAAACTATTTATTTGGATCTTTTTGTGTATCACTCCCCAGCTACCAAGTTAACTCACCTGTTCATTGAGGGGTTTCACTTGCCCCCCCCCCCTCAAGGCTAACCAAAATCTAAAATAAGACAGTTTATATTGGTTTAAATAAATTATACTTTAAGCAATTACTTAAACTGATATTTTTTATATAATTCAGTTGAAAAGAAATATCCTAATGCATTGTGCCGTTCTGTTTTTCAAAGGTATTGTTGACTAAAATAAATTTGTTCTTTGTCTTCTGGCTTAAAACTAAGATATAATATAGCCTTAAGAAATTTATGCTTGCATGATTCAATCCTCCAATTGTAGGCCAGAATGGTGGTATGTTGCATGACATAGAGTGACATGCAGCTTCCATACCACCTGCTCGATTTGCCCGATCCTGTAATTTACAGCAAACTAAGCCGAATAACTTATTGGAATTAAGGTAGTCTGTAGAAAATATAGGTGGATGAAGATTTTAAATCTAAATTGAATTTAAACCATAGGGTATCTTACATCTCACAAGTTATCCAGCTATGCAAGAAATCATGATGTAAATGATTCTGTTGAAAAAAAAAATCTATTTTAAGAGTTCACTCCAGTTGTCCATTTACAGTTTTGGTATATTATTACCTAATATTACATAAAAATCCCATATCTGAAATGTTAGTTTATATTTTCAGTTGAAATTGCTGCTATCCAACGACAACTTATTTTTGTTATACATACAGCTTTGGTTCGCTGAAAACTGAAATATGAAATTTGGCGTATTTTGTTTCTTTTAGCCATATTTATATCCAGGGATGCTGCAAGTACGCATTCTTCGTACGCAAATTAGCCACATAAAGGTTAAAATTCACGGTAATTTCTTGTCATAACAGCGCAAATGCACATAAAATACATACGCATTTACGCTGTTACAAGAAATTTAAACAGACAGAGAACACAAAGAATCTAAAATTGGAATATCTGGCTGATATTATGTCCTGGTGGAGATCGCTCACGAGCAGCCAGTCTGTAAAATGAACCTGAAGTACTGAAAAGAAATACTAACAGGATCACGCTGGGTCATGAAAATGTTGTGAAACTACGTGATACAAATCGGGCATTGCCATAAAATTTGCCGTGAAGTGTAATGCTGCGTATGCGCAGACGTGCAAGGTACAAATAGAGCAGGTGGTATGGATCGGATCAGAAACGCAATGAGATGTCAAACATTACATGGTAGAAACCGATGGGGAAATAGTGATAGAAATATGACGGTTCTGTGTCATCCAGCTCCGTGATTATTATTTAAATAATCGTTAGAATCGTCTCCATTAATTTGTATAAAAATAGCGACACTGCTTGGAACCGTAATAATAGCAATAATAATAATCTGAATGAAATCGATAGGGTTCCCACAGCTATACTGCTTGGAAACCTAATAACCTGAATGAAAGCAATATGGTTCCCACAGCTTCATTGCTTGAAACCCTAATAATCTGAATAAAAGCAATAGGGTTCCTGCAACTATGCTTAGTCCCTTAATAATAATAGGAAGAATAATCTGAATGAAATCAATGTTCCTGCAGCTTCACTGCTTGGACTCCTAGTAATGATAATAAGAATAATCTTAAGAAAATCAATACAGCAATGCTTCTTGGACCCCTACTAATTTGAAAAGAAGCAATAAGATTCCCCCAGGTATGCTACTTGGGTCCCTAATTAGGGAGTACATATCCCCTGATTCCCCCCAATTCCTACGCCCCTGAAAGTGTTAGCATGTTCCTAAAATCTCTCAAACAACTGTGAGAAAGAGAACAGTTGGTTCACTGTTTCATTGCCAGGCTAGAATCTACATTGTTCCACTTGAGTAGGCCAGCAGAGTCCTGTCCAGGACCCTGGCATAGGATTCCCCAGGGAGGCTGAAAAGTGCATTCCCTACACTGGAAACACACCCGTACCCTGAGCATGCTGCCCTTCATTGCAACAACAAAGCAGTGTATAAACCATGTCACTTCAACAACATCCAGTGCCTTAAAAATTTCTGGATGGATTTTATCTACCCCTGTAGCCATTTCACAACAGAGGCCTTTGACCATCATAGCAACTTCAGCTGCAGTGATAGATTCTGATCCACCAGAAAATTTCCTCTTGGTGAGTAGGCATATCCATCTACAAGGTTATGGAGTTTATCAAAAGCACTGCTTGTACTGCTTGATTATTTCCCCATTGTTGTTCAGTCCTTCCCCACTCCTGCTGAACTCAGATTGAGCAAAGGCTTCCCTCCCCATCCTGAAGCATCAAGCAGATTTCTTTCAGCCACCCAATCATCTCTCTCCATAGCCTCTCCAAACTCCTTCCATGTATAGGCTTTCACCTCCAGCTGCCTTTGTGGCAGCCCTTTCAGCTTGTTGGTACCTGTCTGCTATTACAGGTATCCCATGTGCAAGCATTGGCCTCCCTGAATTTGACAGCATCTCCCCCTACTGGTGTCCATCAGCCGGTCATTGGCATTGACTGACTTCTAGCTATGGCTCTTTGAATCTGCTGTAACAATTGAGGTCTTGAGTTTATTCAGACTCTGTGTTCCTGGCTTCTGTCTGCACATGGAAGATATCTTTCTGGAGGTTTGAGTTGAATTCATCTCACATGGAAGCATCAGCCTGACATTTTCAGCAGACTCTGACTACTCGTCTCGGTCTTCATAGCCCATCTGGTCTCTTCTTCATGTGCCAAGTCTTATCACTGAGCAGTTTATTGTACTGCCCCTCTCTTTATTGTTCCACCCCTTTCTTTATGAGTGTCCAAAACACACAGCTTCAGCTTAGTTTGCACAACTGAGCTGATCATGACCTTTAGCCTAATATGTTGTAGTACTAGGTACACTTGTCTGTTCATTCAAACATGGTATTTATTATGCACAATCCACGGCTTGCATAGATATATAACAATAGGTTACTTTTCAGCATTTGATCCAGGACATCATTCTTCCCAGCCAAGCCCCTTTCAGATATCACAATCGTTCCACACATGTGCATTGAAATAATAGGTAACCTATTGAGCACCGTTACACTCCCCAAAAATAATGTAAAGACTATGAAGGGTTAAGGTCTACTGTGCTACTGTGCTGCTTTCAGATCCTGGTCCTTGGGTTCCCCCCTCTTGTTCCTCACTATTGGTGCTCCTGTCCTTTGTGTCATTGGCTGACGTCTGAGCTCCTGCAGCCAATGAGTGCCCTCCAGGTGCTATATAAATAGTTTGAAGCTGCACTTCAGGCCCTTTGGTCATTCTGGCTATTATCAAAGCACCATGTGTTTTTGAGAGCTCTCTGTCAGGTTTTGCCTTGTGGTATGCTACTGGTTAGGCCAGGTTTAATGTGTTTCCTGTAGCTGATTGTCACTCAAACTGATTCACCCTGTGTTTCTCTGGTTTTCTGTTACCTCTGCCAGAGAAAGCTTGTAGAGTAGAGCTGCCATTTTATTTTGACTGCCACATTTTTCTCCTGTTTTTCCTTGAGTTGTTAGGGAGTTGAGTTGTGAGTTTGTATCTTCTCTTTTTTCTAAGTTAGTTGATGGTAATTTTTGTTCCAACTTAGGGCTGTTTTGTTTGTTGTTTTGGCCTTGGCTCTCACTGAAGTCAATTTATGCTTACTTTGAAACACCCTGGCAATAATAAACAATTTCAAACTGACCCAGACAGTCTCCTCATGTTTCTCCATCTAGTGCAATGTTGCTCCCCTTACTCTAGGCCAGCTTGTGAACATAACAAGCACCTAACCAATTTTCTCTAAGAAGAATGGGTATTTTGAATTGCTGTTCAGTGCATATACACAAATAACAGAATTTTTCTCTCTGCAACTTGCAGTAGCATATTGCCAACCCACCTGGGAAGTCTGAGGGTGTATTTACACTAGCTGATCCATACAGTGCTCGAGCATATTTGACCAGTTTGTTTGACCAGTGTGATTGCTCCATACCATGTCTGGCTGTGGGATGTTTAATCGTACCCTGGCCCACATGTAGAGGTGGTACAGGACATGATTGATTGGACTCAGGCACGATACTGATGATGATAATTGTACAAGACCGACTGCATACATGTACTAAAACATTTGGAACTTTCTGAGAAAAAATGAAAAATTATGTTCTAATATGTACAAGTGACATCATGGTGTGGGAATTACACAGTTTCGCAAATGTTAATTTTCTTTTGAGAAATGTGCCAAAGCATTTGAGAATAGTTATAATTTATTAGGAAATGTAAGCCTAATATTCCCTCAATAACTTGCAAATACTATTTTTAAAAGGTTCAGTTATATTAGGTTAAATTTATATTACAGAAAAATTATCTAATGTAGAGTTTCTGCGTAATATGATTGATGAAATTAAAATAGATATTGGCGCTAATACTTTTTTCAAAAGCACAACATCCTTGATTCTTAAGGAAACTGAAATGGCCATTTCTTCAAAACAACTTTTTGTTTCTCAGTGCAGTGAATCTCCTAGATGAGTTCAATATTACACACGGTGCATTGCAAGTTCAACTGACACTAATATATCTTTGACCACTCCCTTCCAAAGTTTCATGAGCATTTAAAGCTGCCTGTTGTTAATATCTCACTGTGCATCTCCTGATGATGTCACTCCTGTTCCTGTATTGGACCCAGTTCTCTCATTCGTTTTCTACTGCTTGCTGTTGACTGCTGGCAGCCTCCACATCTGCTACTCGTCCTGCTATCTGCCTCTTCAGGTCTTTAAGCTGGAACACACTATGAGGAAAAAAAACATTGCTCTTTCATTATCACTAAAACATATAGTGCAGAGAAAACATGGACAATGCTGAAGCAATGGCGAAAAATGTACGTACCCTGTGAAACTGATGACGAGATTGAGATTACTTGCTGTTTCTTCCTGCTTTGATTTGATTCATCTTCTGTACCCACAGGGGATGGAACTAATGCCAGAAGCTATGGGTGCAAGGCAGAGAATAAACCAGAATGAGGATGCCAACCCACTGCAGGGCACACTCATACACCATTCACTCACACATGCATACCTACAGGAAATCTGGCAATTCCAGTCTACCTCAGCATGTTTTTGGACTGGGGGTGCTGTAGAACATGAAGGAAACTCCACAATGACATGGCAAGAACATGCAAAACTCACAATAATGGAATCATGGCAGAGACTCAAACCCTAGGCCCAGAGGTGTGAGGCAACAGTAGGAACTACTGTGCCACCATGCTGCCCCAATCATATAAAATTATTATAGAAATAATTATATTCACATCATATTTTCCAGAATTATTCCATTAAAATGTTATTACCTGAATTAACCTCAACCTGGAGCAGTGTTGGTTTTTAAGACCAATATTCAAATAAATAAAAAATATAATTATAACAAACCAGTTTATAGTATACTATTTTCTCTTGGCAATATTAACATTATCTGTAGCTCCTTTTAAGTTTCATATTTACCTTTTTGTCTTGTTGGTATGTCATTGTTTAATAAATTGCAAAAACTTTAAACTAATTCAAACGTAACTAAAACAATTGCTATACTGGATGAAGGTTAACTATTGCTACAAAGGCCCTGAGCTTTAATGCAAACAAAATAAATTCAATAATCTATAGTACAGTTTTTCTCAATTAGTTTGGCACATTTCCCCAATGACAATTAACATTTGCAAAACAAGTGTAATCTCCTACATGTCACTTCTGCACAGCAGAACATAATTTCTTTGTTTCACACAAATTTCCTAATGGATTAAGCAGTTTCAAAATGGATTATCTAGTTTCCCATTGTAATAATATTACAGATAATATTATTAGAATGTGTATGTAAGTTATCTGATTTGTACAGTAAGTGCAGTGATACAACACTGCTGTATTTTTGGTTCCCACAGTACAGTACATGATTTTTTTGCCATTTTTTTCATGTGTTGCTGTTTTGTGTTATATTGTGCTGTGTGACTTTTTTGTTTGCTGTTGACATACTGCCTTGAGATCTGCAAAATGCATTTGAATTCTTTCTCTTGCCAGTGAACTTTACATATAGTAATGTAGGGCCTTGCAGTATGGAAACTGGAATCTAAGTATCAGTGTGCTAAAAAATAATGATCAGCCAATGACACCAAGAAAGCGGAAAACTATCATTCAGAGTTTTGGAATTCAGGACCATGCTTATACTGACATACTAACAATATATCTAAGCATTTTGTCTCTCATAGATTAAAAGATGCAGATAGTACTTTTAATTTTGGAGGCACTGACTAATTCATTGATAGAATTATTTTCTTTTGAGATTAATTAATTGTTTTATGTCTTTTTGCAACTTAACCATAGTGTTGTGCTATATGCATACTCTTTTGAGAAATGCTCTTAAGAGAATGTTTCATGAAATGCCCCAAAGCAGTTAAGACAAACTCTAGTATATTACACTGTCTCTCCTTAGTTATATATTTTTAAATAAATCCCAGAAAAAGAGTGAAAATGTGTGTTTTTGGTGAGCTTGGAGAATTTGATGGACATTTTAACGCCTACAGGGAATACATTGTATGCACCATGTAGGCCTATTTCGTCTATTTAAATATCAGTATAAAATACCTGTTAGAACAATTGTTCTAAAATACTTGGGGCCCTATTTTCCACCCGTGCAAAGCACGACACAAAGTGGTTTTGCTTCTTTCCATGTGTGCATGTCGTCAAAATGGTAAATGATTCTGCACCCGCTTTCCACTCGTAGGAGTGATGTTTTTTTAATGAGGCATGGTCAGGCACATGGTCATGTCGCTCTTTTAAGGCGGCAATATCATGTCTGTCTTTTAAAGGGGTGACGCACCATTCCAATTGGTTCATTGCATGTTATACCCAAAAAAACGCCTCCGAAAAATTAAGAGATGTATGGCAACCTTTTTCTGCCTTGCGCTGGTGAAAAGTCCAGTTTTTCCGCCATCAAAATAGCGAAATGGATTTGGACATGCCCATAAATGTTAGTTGTGTTTTATGCTTTGTGTTAGATCGTCAAAACAAAGCCCTTTATGTTACAGATGCTGTTACTGATTTTAAAAAATCATTGTACAATGATTTGCTATAGATAACATTAAAATTACAGAACTTTAAAAACTGTAAAATGTAGCAGACATTAAGAGTATTCCAGTAAAGATACTTGTAGCTTGCACCCTGCCTTCTACCTGATAACAGCCATCTGTTAAAATTATGCTGGTAGAAGAGTAGATGTCCATTAGTATCTGACAATTTCAACTAGCTGTAATATTTTCAATGGAAGAAAAACTGTTTCAAGTGAGATTTAAATAGAGGTTCTTCTTTGTTATGATAGTAAATGGAACACGGTGAAGTTTATTTAAAACTAGAAAGATTTATTTTACATATTATATTGTGCTTTTCCAGTCACCAGGTAGTGGTAATATCACAAGCTGTAGTTCTACTTATGAAATCTTAAAAAAAATACCTCATCTGCCTTTTCTCAATGTTTATAAGATATTAATTTAACCAATATACAGTATATCATTTGATGCCCATACACTTTGAACTTCATATGAAGAGTATGTGTTAACAACTGATCTAACAAACATGCTAGTGTGAGTCCATGAGGGATTAGGCTAATAATAAGGGAGGGGTTTGCTGCAAACGGACCTGTTCGTGATCTTGTACACATTTGGCGCTGATTGATGACACGCCAGCGGGCTCTACTTACCATGATCAAAGCTATATAAGAGGAGAGCCAGCTGGAGCTGAAAGAGCAGAGGTAGCTAGTGACGGCTGCAGATAGTGGTAAATTGTTGAATTTTAGTTCCTGTTATATTACCATTTTGTTTTTAAGTTTAAAATGTCATTTTTACATGGTTGTAGTTCAGATTTGTGAAATATTGGCTTGTGTTTTATATTAACCATATGCTAGATGCTTAAATGTTTTGCCAAACTTGTAGAACTCTACTATATAAGTTAGAGGCACTTCACAATAACACTAAATAATATAATATTGTCACTATTGACAACAATGACTGTGAGTTTGCAGTTGAATGTTTATTTTTTTTGGGCGGGGGTAGTGGAGGAACATACAAGAGTAATAATACTACAGACTTTCTGGATATTGGCAGACATGGAAGCCTGAGAGCCAACATAATCTCTAGCTAGAGGATTACACTGGAGAGCTGTTAGTGAGGGAAGTGCATTATCCAGTATGCTAATGAGGCAGAGCAATCATTTCAGTTGACTCCAGGTGCCACTGACAGGTCCTAATGTAGGTATTCCACAATAAGCCCAGGAAGTAAACCCATCTCCGATATAGTGTATAGAGTCCATGGCTCTCATTCTCTTTTGTTGTTGTCCTCAAAAGGGGCATACTGTCTTGCCAGAGGCTTCACCACGAGCTTGGAGGGAGAAGCTTTTGGCTCAGTGTATGTCTATAGCGGCAGTTGACTTAGGGCTACAAGAGGAGCTAAGGGATTGATATGAATAGGAGTAACTGGTACAAAACCTTCTGCTAGCACACATAGTATCCAATTTGTGTATAGTTCCACTGTAAAAAGATATACACACTATGAATTGGATTAAAAAAGCAGAGTGGGATTGAAATGGGTGCAATCTCTCATGATAAGGCCTGAGTTTCGGTTGCTAAAAAGCAATAGCAAGTAGAAAATCAGCAGCCTCTTTGGAATGTATTTCCATCTGCCCAGCATATGATGAATTCAGGTTATCTCCCTTGGGGACTGGACCACAAATAACAACAAAGCTTCCATGACATTTTTTCATTGACTAGGCTAGATCTTGTGGCTGGCAGAGTAACCATATGACTTCTGGCCCCCCAACTACTGCCCCAGGGGTGCTGGAAGAATGGCTAATTCAGTGCTCAGATGTGATATGTGAAAACCAAGGAATACCTGTATACATGTACTTGTACAAATGTCATATGGCAGCTGCTTGCCCTAGCAGATCTGTGGCTAGGGGCTATATTTGAGCAAGAGATCTATGCACCTGGTCTGGGAGCCGAGGCCTGGTGGAAGATATGAATAACATGCACATTCAACGAAACCCTATTGAAACCTTGTTCTAATTAGTAATATGTCATCTGGCTTCACTTGACAATACAGGCTGCATAAGAGGAGAGCTAATTGGGGCTGAATGTAGATATGGACAGATCAGTCAGTGTAGCTGTAAATAGGTTCACATTCCTACAAGTACATTTTGTTTCCTGCGCTTCATGCAATTTATTTCCATTTCAATCAGCCTGCAATTCACAACTTTGTTTTATTTGATGTTTATGTTTTGATTTAATGTAATGCATCCACTCCTGCAGTAATAATTCATATTATTTACCACTGAGTTTCCATTTGTATTATGCAAACTCAGAAGGCTTACGTTAAAATCAGCGCTCCCAATCCAGTCCTATATTCTCCTGATCAAATAAAAGAGAATTGCATGATACAATTTATACAATTACAAAGAGAAAACACAGTTTATGCATTCAGTTAAAATACTTTTTTAAAAGTAGACTTCTAAAAGAGAAATATGTGCATTTAAAGCAAGCAAATGTACAAAATGTCAGGTTCCTAAATGATATGATTACTGCACCCAGAAGCTTTGGAGAGCAGCTGCTTTTTGATGAAACAAACTAAGGGTATTTAAGACTTCCTTTGTCTCGTCCATCTTGATGGACAAATCACTAAATATACCTTTTACATTTTCCCTGATGACAACCAAAAGTGAAGCCTGTACAGTCTTTGCATAATTAAGAAGTGTTTGATTTACCCAGACCTTTCCATTGTAATAATTGTACGGCAGCTTCTCTGAGCAGCTGACTGTGTTCCTTACATTTTGATAATACTGCAGGGACACTGGACATTTGAAATAACATACTGATAATTATAGCCATCTAATTGCACAGTGCCAAATGCCTGTCACTGTTGGCATAGTGTAGAAAACACACTGACCTAACAAATGACTCCTCAGAAAGAGTCAGAAGTTTGTAATTTGGCAATTCAAGATTTAAAATGGAGTTGTCAAGTATATAGCAGAACAAAACAGAAATATGTCAACAGTTGTAATTATGAATTCAAAGTCTTGTGTAATACATATACAGATCAACAAATTCCATTTTTGACAAACAGATTTGATTATCTGAATATTGATTCAACATACAAATATGTGTCTGAAAGGAACCTATCAAAACGTCAACAGCATTTCAGGTAATTAGTGATAGATATCTATGGAATATAAGGAATCACCAATCCATATGCTAGTTACTGGAAATGGCCGATTTTCACCCTGGCAATTGGCCAATCAGTCTAGGTGCTCTATTTTGACAATCTAACGCAAAGCGTATAGCACAACTAACATTTATGGGCGTGTCCAAATCCATTACGCTACTTTGACAACTAGACTTTACACCAGTTTAAGGCGGAAGAAGGTTGTCTGAACTCTCTTAATTATTCAGAGGCGTGTTTTGGGCGTAAAAAGCAATAAAGTAATTGAAATGGCACTTCACCTCACCTATAAAAGGCAGCAGCGCTCGATCTACTGTGGATTGCTATTATAATGGCGCATTTGCCCGGCAAGACAGATCGCTTCACTTGACAATACATGCTGATCATCCGTGGAGTGCCGAAAGCTGTATAATGATATCAGATATCAGAAGACGGGGAAGCTAGCTGCTGAATGAGCACAGCGGCTGGGAACGGGGATTTAATTATGCTTATGTGATATTTTTCTGTGTAAAATTTTGGGTCTGCAATTAGCATAGTATAAATAAAAGTGCAATCTTTGCAAACAAAACTACCTGCAGTTTTTAAGGTGCTTTAAAATGTTAGCATAAAAGGCAATAGGGCTGTTATTTTTCTACATCTCACAGTTTAGATTCCTTACCAGGCTACAGACGATTCAGCTCTTCTGCCAGCTGATCAATCCTTGCCAGCGCTACGGCCGCCTTAATTCTAATAATGAACTCTAAAGATTTTTTTTTAACGATACAGTTTGTTCTTTACTTAATATATATTGTTTTTCTTTTGGTGTAGGATTACGTGAAAGGACCAGATGTACAATGAAACCTATATAAATGAAATAAAATTAAATTATCAAAAAGTTTTTAGTGCACCTTAAGGTACTGATATGTGTTCATAATGAGCGTCGTTCACTGGCACTTTCTAAAAATGTCCCTTTTAATTGCCGTTTAACAATGTGGCACTTCTTTTTGGCGTTTTTTTTCTCTTTTTTTTTTTGTCAAAAGCGCAATACCATTGCGCTGCCTGAAAATATTAATGTGCGTTAATACAATATGCCCAGCCACGCCTCATTCACTCCTACAAGCGGGTGCAGAATCATTTACCATTTTGACGACGTGCGCGCATGGTGTGAACATGATAATGTACTGGTAAGTAACAAGCAAAACCACTTTGCGTCGCGCTTTGCACGGGTGGAAAATAGAGGCTCAGGTCAGGCTTAAAAAATATATATTTTATAGCAGTTATTATATTTGTTACTATATCTGTTAATTCGGATAATTCTGTGAACCTTTGTGAACTATTGAAGTAGTTACTAAAAGGATTACTAAGGAACTACTGAAGGAACATGTAATGAATAACACAAGTGAAATACTGACATTTTTTCATCATTAATGAATTGTGATGCATCTTCTCTCATGTAACAAATATATTTGTTTAGTATTTGTTCATGATTTGTATTTCAGTAGTAACTGAGTTATTACTAAGTATTTGTGCCCTGTCAAGTAAAGTGTTACCAACAAATCAGCATTCAGGATCAGCCAAGGAAAATGCAGTTGGTGCAGCCCTGATGGAATATCTGTGTGGGACAGTCCAAATAAATCAATCAATCCATCCATAATCTAACTAGTTTGTCTAGTGCAGGGTCACAGGTAGCATAGGGGACATTCAGTGGCATACCCTAGTTTGGACAACAACTACAAATAAAGTAATTATTATAGGATAACTTTGAAAGACAATGTGTAAAATCAGAAATAATAACTGTCAGATGTTGAGATTTGGTTGAGAGACATTCCTTTTGGCAGGAAATGTTACAGAATTAATGTGGTGGATTGAATGAGGTTTCAATTTCTGTGTAGATTTATAGAAAAAAACATGCCATATTTTCTAAACAAACATGAATGCACAGAGGTCTTTGATACATATGCAAATACATATGCATTTGGGAGGATTTCAGAACAGGTGAAGATATAATTTTGGGTGATTAGGTATTCCTTTGAATTTACTAAACCTGAGACAAATTGCAATGCTCAGTCATGCATGGAAATTTATGCAGCACTAAAAAGCAGTTGTGCGTTTGCGGTTCACTGAAAAAAGACCTGCTATTGTAGAAAGGATTTTGTCTTACAATGGCAGCAGTAATTGCACAAAGACATTGTGCCCAGGAAATACATCAAGTGTGCTCTCCAACCAGAGTCCCACTTTTTTCAGTTAAATGAGTGAGAAGGTGCAGATTGTGGAGCCATGCAATTATCACAGTTCTTAAGGTAATAAAAGACGTTACATTGTTCTACCCATGGTCAGGTTACTGGCAACATTACATTTTAATGAATAACTGATAGGGGTGGCATGGTGGCTCAGTGGGCAGCTCTGTTGCCTCACACCTCCAGCATTGAGGGTTTGCATCCTACCATTGCTCTGTATATGTGTAGAGTTTGCATGTTCTGTGTCACGTGGGCTTCCTCGCACAGACATGCAGTTGGGTTAATTGGTGTCTCTTGATTGCTCATAGTGTATGATTGTATCTTTGTGACTTGAGATGGACTGCTCCATCTCCTACAGGGTGTACACCAGCCTTGTGCCATGGGCTGTCTGGGATAGGGTCCAGGCAACCCTGACCCAGAAAAGAGGTTGGAAAATGGATGGAAATCTGTTATTCTCCATGTTTTTCATGACCTAATTTTGTTGTTACACATGCTTACATAATTTACTTAAAATAAGTAATTTATTTGATAATATGTAATTGATTGTAAGTTTTTGATAATCTCTGCACACATCATTAGTTCCTTCTTCACAATACACCTGCCACTTTACTAACAGCACCTGTACACCTGCTCTTTCATGCAAATATCTAATCAGCCAATAATGTGACAACAGCTCAGAAAAAAAGTAGAAACAAGTGGTTTTCACTACCAATAATGTAAAGATCATACTTGTGTTCACTGCTAACTTGCTAACTTGCCTCCAAAAAATCACATGATGAATCATGGGACTGTACTTGTTTGACAAGGATGCAACTGATGCATTCTTGATATTTGGAGTGACATTTGGGGCTTTTCATCATCCTCCATACTTCTGTTCTTGAGTATTGGGACTGTACTTCAGCAATGAAAGATGACATCAAAAAGGTATGTGAGAACACAAGTACGGTCAAGTACGCATATTCATAAATGCGAAAGAGCTTAATGTTTAGATCAAACATCAGAATGAGGATCAAATGCAATCTATGTGACTTTGATTTTGGCATTGTTGTTGGTACCAGACCAGTACCAGTTGGTAGCAGGTTTGTGAGAGAAAAAAAACACCTTGTTAACATAGTCATGAGAGAGGTCACAAGAGATGACCAGACTGAATTGATCTAACAATAAGGTTACAGTCATTCAAATAACCACCCTTTGCAGCAGCAGTGAGCATAAAATCATCTCTGCATGCACAACACACCAAACACTGAAGAGAATGGTCTACAACAGCAGAAGACCATAATGGAAGCCACTCCAGTCAGCTCAGAACAGGAAACTAAACCTACAGTGGGCAAAAGCTCATGGAAACTGAACACCTGAGTACTATAGTTTGTCTAGTCTGTGACATGCAGATAGTAAACACCATGAATCCATATACCCAACATGTTCTGTGTCAGCGGTTCAAGTGGTAGTCTAATGATGTGGGGAATGTTTTCTTGGCACACACTGGACATGCTAATACCATTCAAACAACATTCAAATCCCACAGCCTATCTGACTTATTGTCACGGACCATGTGCGCCCTTCCTAATGTAATTAATATGCATAAGAATTGGGTGCCTTCAACTTTTTTTTAGCTCATGATCGATAACCTAAAAAGTGATAAAAATGATAAATGGCCAATAAAAAGATGTTTATGAAGTCATCTGTTTAACTAGTATCTCTGTTGGATATCAGAAATGTCCAACAAAACTGCATGTCTTGCAAGATTCTGGGTAAAATATTAAACACAATTTTTTTTTTCACTCAGTGTAGTGTTCCCGTGCAGTGTGTCGTAACTCTGACTAAACACCAAGTTAAACTGTAGTCAATGGTTAGGGTTAGGGTTAGGGTCGTAGTAAGATTGACCGTTTACTGTCATGCAGTTTCATTAACATGCCAGTGAAAACTGTAAATAAAACAATACAAACATTCAGCGTCTGTTTTAACCAAAGGTTACAATACCAAAACATGAATTTACATTATTATATATTAATGTTTGTTGCAAGGACCATCTACATGTCATTTAGCTTGTAAATACATATAAATTAACTGTCTTTTTAACCATTCGCTAAAAATAGATTTTAAACAAATTTTCACTATTTGTGCTTTCCAACATCTTTAACATAACTGGCATGAACTCACGGCGTTGCCTGTATGATGGTTTTGAAAGGATGACAACCGATTAAATTGAAGCCACCCTTCACACATGCGGCTGGCTTCTGAGAAAACCAGTTAGAAAAAACAGGAAATGAGCTAAAGAACAGGTGACCTAATAGACATGATGTCATCTGGCAACCTACTGCCAAAACCAAGTTCTTTAACACGAGTTTGACCCCTTTTTTTTTTTTAGAACATATTACAATTAAATCTATTTTTGTAATGATTTTAATTGAACCATGCATTAATGAATTACTTAAAGAATGTTTATGTAAAAATAAAATAAATGCCTTGGAGGCAACACACTCCCCGTCTGGCCTCTGTGAGGCCACTATGAATTTGAGCCCAACGACAATCTTTACTCCTTTGGCAAAAGGAGGACTACTTCTGTGACTGGCCGCTGGAAGGTTTTTGCGCTGCTTTGGTCAGCCATTTTTATCTTCCCAGGGAAAGTCGTGGTAACTATGGCCATTGGCCAACAGTTACGAGCAATCTGTTTGTCCTTGAGGAGAACTAGATCCCCAATTTGAAGGTTTCGCCGTGGCATAGTCCATTTTTGTTTCTGTTGCAAAGAGGGCAAGTATTCTTGGCTCCAACGAGTCCAAAACTGGTCCGCAAGGGCTTGCACTTGTCTCCATTGTTTTGTGTAAAGGTCCTTGACTGTAAAGTTCCCTGGAGGAGGTGGAATCCCTGGTTTCTGCGTGAGAGGTGAAAGGATGAAAGGTTGTTGTGGATCACTAGACACAGGCAGGAGTGGGCATGCATTCATGATAGCTGTGACTTCGGCCATCAGCGTAGAAAGCACCTCATGGGTCTTGTGCTGCATAAGCATTGAATCAAGGATTCTTCTGGCAATACCGATCATGAGCTCCCATGAGCCTCCCATATGAGAAGCATGTGGTGGATTGAATTCCCAGCTGCATCCCTGATCACTGAGATACCACTGCACTGGTTCATCCATCTTGAGCTCCTTACATGCCCCGGTAAAGTTTTTACTGCAATCAGATCTGAGCTGTTTTGCCGGGCCTCTAAGTGCAAAGAAGTGCCTGAGAACATTTATGCAGCTAGACACATCCATAGACTCAATTACTTCGATGTGGACAGCTCTTGAACTCAAACAACTGAACATAATAGCCCACCGCTTGCTCTCTGCCTGTCCTCCTCTGGTGGTAATGGACCAAGGCCCAAAGACATCAAGCCTTACATACGTAAAAGGAGGGCAAGCTTTGAGGCGTTCCGGTGGTAAGTCGGTCATATGTTGTTCCTCCAGTTTTCCCCGCAGCTTCCGACAGGTTAGGCATTTGTGGAGGACTGAATTAATCAATCTTCTGCCACCCAAAATCCATAATCCTGCTGCCCTTACTGCTCCTTCTGTTAGATGGCGACCCTGATGTTTCACCTGCTCATGGTGATGTCGTACAAGCAGGGGAGGATAACTGGATTCTTTACTGTAGGTGTGAGCTGGGAATGTTTCAGTCTGCCTCCAACACGGAGATCTTGTCATATGAATGCGGAACGCTACTGCTCGTACTAGGGAGACAAAGGTGGAAAAGCGTTGAAAACGGTTGGAGGAAAATACAGATTCCTCCAGGTGAGTGGTGCAGGTATGCACCTGTGGTCTGATCTCTGAGTCGTATTCCGGTTCAACGAGCTGAAACTTTCCACAGGTTTGTGCTGTTTCTGCAGACGATTGATGCAGGAAGGAGGGTCCAGTGAACCAAGAACTCTGTGCAAGATGGAATGCTGATAGAGACCTTGATGCATGGTCCGCTGGGTTTTCTTCTGTATGCACGTAACTCCATTGTTCTGGTTTGGAGGATTGACGAATACGTTGTACTCTGTTGTGGACATATGTGTAGAAACGTTTTCAGCTGTTGCCTAACTTTGTGTGCCTTAATCACATCTCTTTCAAGTAGCAGAAGTATTTCCGCTCCCGGGTCTAGTTCAGGGATTTGATTAGTGATGTGACAGAGATGAGGCTGATGCACAACTGCGCTTGGCGTTGGGATCTCAGCCCGATTGTTTGGAATCTCAGGACACTCAAGGAGTGGTGGGAGAGAGAGAAGAACTTGGCCAACTAACAATTCAATCTGGAACCTTTCCGCCTTCCTGCCATATGTTGCCATGACGCCAGAGCACGTTCTGAGATGGTATAGGAATGGTTTACCCTCCACCCTGAACAGGTCGAAAGACTCTGGCCTGACTAAAGAGTGATTGCTCTGGTCAAAGATTACATAAGCTTTAACGGCTTGGTGCTTGGAACACTCAGGGTAAATCTGCACAAGGCAAATCTTGGAGCATGAACGACCCTGCTGGCTTAGGCCACAGACAACTGTACAGTTTGTTCTAACATCAGCCGCTATGGAATTATCTTCTCCCTCCCTGCCGTTCTCTTGAGGCGGTGGAGAAGCCTTGATGGGTTGGGTAATCGAGCTCGGATGCATAGCTGCATCATGATTGGTGCTTTTACATTCGGTACACTTCACAGAAGATCTGCAGTCTTTGGCGATGTGGGACATTGAAGAACAATACTTGAAACATATTCCTTTCTGTTTGAGAAAGGCCTCTCTGTCATCTAGAGGTTTATTTCTGAACATCCTGCACTTTTTGAGCGGATGTGGTGCGTTATGTAGTGGGCAATTCTTATCAGGGTCATTGTTGATTGTAGAGACGTCTGTCTTACGTACTGTAATAGATTTGTTGGTGTTGAGAATCCTCATAGGTGGTTTTTCTGGTTTTGTGGTGTTCGTGCTCATCCCTTGACTAATAGAACTGGGATCGTTTCGCTTCTTTGCCTAATAAGACACAAAGTCACAGAAATACTTGAAAGGAGGGAAACAACCATTGTTCATTTCTTTGAACCATGATCCAGATGACACCCACTTCTGCTGGAGCCCATAGGGGAGCTTGTCATAGGGGAATTGGTGTCGAGATAGGACAGGCCAGTAAGAAATCCATCTTCCTTGGCACCTTGTATTTCCATGAGTAAATCTCCAAGTTCACGTAGTTTAATATGATCTTGAGCTCAAATCTTTGGAAAACTGTCCAGCCTCTGAAACAGTGACTTCAGTTATTTCTGGAGCGGCATAGCAATTGCGTGGTCTCTCCCATACTCTTAATAGGGCCAGATCAGGGTTGTTCACATGCACTGAGCGTATGCATCTCACCTGTTCACCAGACTCTTTTCCTAGTCTAATTACTGGGTTGCTGTGAGTAGAACTTTAGCCACCGCATTACTGAATGAGGACTGGCATGCACGAAAATTCTCAGGCTTATCATCGAATTGGTGCAGTCCTGATGTAACGAGGTCTCGTCGTGCCAAGTATTGTGCCAGAGGATCTGAGGAAGGAGGCATACCCTCTGAAGACATATATTGAGGCATACGTGACTGAACAGGTATGCTTGCAGGGGGTGTTGACCTTCTAACATTAGTCTTTGACTCAACTCTGGTTGTTTCGAACTGGTTTGGTGCAAATGACTGCATTTCGTAACCCTTTTCAGACCTGGGCTTGTTGTTAATGGGTTGCGATTCTGTTGTGCTCGCAGCTAGATGCCATGTTCTGAAGCTCTCATGTGATTCTGCTTGGACTTTTACAGGTGGAACGGGAAATGGTAGAGAGGTAGGATAGCTGTGGTCAATTTGGAATTGAACATATTCACTGGCACGTTGTAGTCTAAACTTTTCTGATACAGATTTGCATTTTCCAATATAGCCTGTACCTCTGCAGCATCTTCCAATACTTGGGCCTCTGCCATGGCTGCATCCGCTTCACGGAGAAGTGTTAGTACTTCCAACTCTGTGTCTATCCTGGCTGTTTCCAACTGACTTTGAGCTTCTCTGGTTATCCTTTCTGCTTCTGTGGCAGCCTTCTCCAATTTCAGTTTAGCCTCCTGACTAGCGTATGATGCTCTCACGTTAGCAGCCTCTGCTTTAGCCCTAGCACGGGCTGCACTCCAAGATGATGCTGAAGTCTCATGGCTGCAAGCGCTGGGTACATGTAACTTATTACTTGTCGACATCTTCAAAACATCAAGTGCTATTTTTGCAATGATTTTAATTGAACCATGCATTAATGAATTACTTAAAGAATGTTTATGTAAAAATAAAATAAATGCCTTGGAGGCAAGACACTCAGAATCATGATTGCAGTTTCTCTCTTTATTATTATTATTATTATTATTATTATTGTCAGTATGGATCCTGATCGCTCTCTGGCACCATGCCCCTGACCTGGTCACATTCATCACAGTACCGACAGCTGTCTGATTACTGTGCATTATTGTGCATGACTTTTTCCCTGACTGCTTCATTTCCCTCTTGTGTGTTTAGGTGTAAGTGTATCTGCAGATTCCCAGCCCAGCAAGTGTGTGTATCCCAATCCCCTTCTGAGTGTTTGTGCTTGTACTGAAATCCCTGCTTTTGTACCTGCCTCTCTCTTCACTCCCTAGGATAAACTGGCTTTTTGACCTTAGCATCTGGCTATCAGTTTGCTGTTCATTTGGGTCCCCTGTTCACATACACTCACCTAAAGGATTATTAGGAACACCATACTAATACCCTGAACTTCTGGAGGTGTGTACCCAACATATAACGGTGGAGCAGTGTGGGTCAGGTACACCTTACCCCGGGGGCATCCGGTGGGAGGAGGATTGCGTTCAGCTCAGATGGTTTCCTCGAGTGACCAGGTTATAGTGGCAGTGAAGCAGGTGGGTGCCAGGATGGGCGTGGTTTTGTCCACAGCCTCTGAGAGGCCAAACTGCCGGGAGAGTCGGCCTTGGTGATCTTACCAGGTAAGTAGGTGACCTTGCATGCTGATTTTTCCTTTTTTTTCTTTTTATATATCTGTGTGAAAATGGGTATGTATATACACTCACCTAAAGGATTATTAGGAACACCATACTAATACGGTGTTTGACCCCCTTTCGCCTTCATAACTGCCTTAATTCTACGTGGCATTGATTCAACAAGGTGCTGAAAGCATTCTTTAGAAATGTTGGCCCATATTGATAAGATAGCATCTTGCAGTTGATGGAGATTTGTGGGATGCACATCCAGGGCACGAAGCTCCCGTTCCACCACATCCCAAAGATGCTCTATTGGGTTGAGATCTGGTGACTGTGGGGGCCATTATAGTACAGTGAACTCATTGTCATGTTCAAGAAACCAATTTGAAATGATTCGAGCTTTGTGACATGGTGCATTATCCTGCTGGAAGTAGCCATCAGAGGATGGGTACATGGTGGTCATAAAATATTTGTAGTGGAGATGAGTGGTACCCGGTGGGGTCTTCTGCTGTTGTAGCCCATCCGCCTCAAGGTTGTGCGTGTTGTGGCTTCAGAAATGCTTTGCTGCATACCTCGGTTGTAACGAGTGGTTATTTCAGTCAAAGTTGCTCTTCTATCAGCTTGAATCAGTCGGCCCATTCTCCTCTGACCTCTAGCATCAACAAGGCATTTTCGCCCACAGGACTGCCGCATACTGGATGTTTTTCCCTTTGCACACCATTCTTTGTAAACCCTAGAAATGGTTGTGCGTGAAAATCCCAATAACTGAGCAGATTGTGAAATACTCAGACCGGCCCGTCTGGCACCAACAACCATGCCACGCTCAAAATTGCTTAAATCACCTTTCCCATTCTGACATTCAGTTTGGAGTTCAGGAGATTGTAGCCTCTTTTTCCTATTTGTAGTGGAGATGAGTGGTACCCGGTGGGGTCTTCTGCTGTTGTAGCCCATCCGCCTCAAGGTTGTGCGTGTTGTGGCTTCACAAATGCTTTGCTGCATACCTCGGTTGTAACAAGTGGTTATTTCCGTCAAAGTTGCTCTTCTATCAGCTTGAATCAGTCGGCCCATTCTCCTCTGACCTCTAGCATCAACAAGGCATTTTTGCCCACAGGACTGCCGCATACTGGATGTTTTTCCCTTTGCACACCATTCTTTGTAAACCCTAGAAATGGTTGTGTGTGAAAATCCCAATAACTGAGCAGATTGTGAAATACTCAGACCGGCCCGTCTGGCACCAACAACCATGCCACGCTCAAAATTGCTTAAATCATCTTTCCCATGCTGACATTCAGTTTGGAGTTCAGGAGATTGTCTTGACCAGGACCACACCCCTAAATGCATTGAAGCAACTGCCATGTGATTGGTTGATTAGATAATTGCATTAATGAGAAATTGAACAGGTGTTCCTAATAATCCTTTAGGTGAGTGTATATATGCTCATCAAGTTTCACCCCCCCCCCCCATATTAGACAAAATATATCTTTTATAAGTATCAGTCAAAATTTCTACATAGATGCACCATTAACAATATGACTGAAATGGGACTGTCAAATGAGCTTTGCAGAACAGACAGGCCACACTCCTGGTTTTTAACAAACAACTCATTTCCAAAGGCAAGAAATGCCAAATATCAGCTTAATCCTTGTCTCCTCTTTATTATAACACTTATTTTTCTTCCCCTTCTTCCTGTAACATGCTTAGAAAAATGGAGCAATTGTTTGATGCAACGGATTGCCTTGCTAATGCAAACACAGCAGAATAGTTGTAATGTAAGAATGAGATTATATAGGGGTTGAGGAATCGAAATTGTGATTCAGCCCTGGAATAATATCACATAGGGGTATGAATCGAGAACCCGATTCAATTTTGCAGCCAGAACATCAACTAATTGGCTTCTACTCATAGCTGCGACTTGAAACAAGAAGAAAGTTTGCGTTGCAGTTTGTTTGAGTCAGATACTGCTGTCAAGGACAAGTACACCATATGCTTCTTGTTTGAACATAGTTTTATGTTTGTTCTAGTTATTTGCATTCATGATAGTCGTTTGTAAGGATTATACCACTATTTTTAATGACTTAATGTTATAGTTAGATAAAATAGTAAGACAAAGCTTTGATGTTTAAACATTTAGATTAGCTGTCAATAACCTACCGATTTCTTGGAATAGGACTTTAGAGAACAGGATGATGAGACTTAAACTATCCATGTGCCATTGGAACGCATGATAAGAAAATAATTCAAGTCCATGTTCACAGATAACAATCCATGTAAATCCAATTAAAGTATTAAACCTGTCACTGTATGTCTCAGTGTAAACGTTTCATATTGACAAGGTTCACTGGTGAAAGGCTACAAACCATTGCAAAAGTTTCCCGCACTCATAACTACACGGATTTAATGCCGAATTTAGACTATGAGCATAAAAATCCATATGAAAAGGGTTTGTACAGGTCTGTATAACCTGAATTAATGCTAATGGTCTGTGGCGTTCCACAGGTAGTTATGTCCCAATAATATTTTTGTTGCTCTGGTATTGCAGAATTTAAAACTGGTCAATGAAAAGATTGCATTCAACTAAGACATATGGGCTTATTCCCACTATGCATGTTGCGTACGTTTTGTGATCCGGTAGATGTTTCCACTAGTGTACATTATGAAAATGCACTGGTGTACGCATTTCATTGCAGTGCAATGAATAATGAATACAAATGCATTGCAAAATATTTGTATGCATTTTTTACTCTTTTCCCATAATCACTTCGGCATATAATTGCCACTATGAGCACAAAAGCTAAAAGAAGCTCTGAATACATTTTTAAGCAAAATGTAGTCAGAATTTAACACCATTAACCCCAACCTACCTCCTCAAAATCTCCTCACAAACCCACACTACAATATCAGTGTCACCTACATTTAGTTTTCTGATTTGCATATTTCAATAATACAATCCTGTACAATCCTAAAAATGCATAATGAAACATAATATAAAAAATGTATAACAACGCACACAAACGTGAGATGAAAACGCAGAAAAACGCATGTGGAAAAAAAATGTAAAAACACACAACATGTTATGCTTTTCATTGCATTTTTTGGCTTCCGTAGTGTGAACATACCCTAACACCTTTTTTGGCTAATCAGTACCTCACTCAGTTATTTAACTATTGAGTTAATTAATTAATTTAGCTGGTGTTGAAATTTAATGAGTGTATGTAGTGGCTGAGGTACCCTTTAGGAGAGATTTGGGAACCAAAGCAGTGTTCATCTAGCTATGCAACAAGGTATAAGTAATTTTTTGGAGGACAGAAGAAATGTTTGTGTTAATGTTAATTTACATATGGTTTAATGTTAAATTGCATCTTTCTGTTTTTTTTTCTTAGCAAATATACACTTACTACCCCAGTTAAATAGCTTCAAACATTTTCTTTGACTGCATAAGACTTTTTCATAGTACTGTATATCCACTTCACTTTTTAAAGTTGTTCAGTAATCTACCTGTCACACCTACGTTGTAGCAGACTCAACCACGCCCAAACCTCAGCCATACAGCCTACAGGAATCGTCATCACTGGAATTCTGAACAGTGGCAAGTCATCTTACCTGATTGTTTTGGTGTTTAAAGCCTGCTACCACACTCACTCTTTACAAAGCAATGAGTGTTTGCCCCATATTGAGTGTTTTGGATGATTGTGATAATGTTACTGTGTTTGACTCCTATTCTTGTCTTTCTGGACCTCTGATTTTTGCCTTTGCATCTCTCTGGTTCTGTTATCCTTGTGGACTGCATCTTTGTTACTGATCTTTTGGCTATACCTATATTCTGCCCCTTGGAGCATGTTTTTGGATATTCCTGATTGCTTCCTTCTCTGAGTTTGACCCTGCCCGTATCTGACAGTGTTACTTGTCTGCTCATTAAACAACCATCTGCTCTGCACTTGGATCCTCTCATTGTATTCATTACAGTACCATGATGGCCTAGTGTGAGCTAAACTGCTTTATATTACTAGAAATTGCCAAAAGGTGAACCTGAATGCACTGCCTCCACCTGAGACTTCCATGCCTATTCCTGTATCTTACAGTTATTTATATGGTTTATTATGGTTATATTCTTTATTCTTAAGGTATGCTGGTAAGCAGGTTATGCTACTGTTAAGTAAAATTAGGTTTTTGTTGAATCTGTAAATGGGAACTTGTTTGATGTGTGCTAGTTTATTTAACTCAATAGAAGTGTCACAACTCTTAACAAACATTTATAAGACAGGTGGCCATACATTATTCTTAACATGTGGCAGGCAGTAGCTTAAAGCATAGATTCATTACTGTGATTATAAAAGACTGGTCCTCATGATCATCCATCCATCTAGCTTCCAAACACTTATTTAACACAAGGTTGCTGAATTGGGTGGGGTGGTGGAACATATTGCACAAACTAGGTAATATTGCCCTATAGCATAAAACAATTGCCAATAAGAAAGTGAACAGAAAAAATGGTTAAACTTACTTACAGTAAGTCCACCCATTGTGAGTTTTGAAGGTTTTCTGAGTCCCCGTTAATAGATATCAAATAAAAACTACAGAATGAAGCTTAGAACTACAAATGTTCCTTTGACATTTCACTGCAAATGAGAGTTAATCTCTTCTTCTGAACACAATTTTCAAGATGAGTAGTAACTGGTTGTTGATAGACATGCATAAGGCATTGACTAGGAGTCTACTAGAGAGATTGCACTCAATTCAAAGCAGTTTATTTTACTTTATTTATCAAAGGCACAGCAGTACAGCATACAGCAGTACTGCTGTATGCTGTACTGCTGTATGCTACCTATAGTAAAGTAATACAAAAGGTTAATGACAGTAAACGATATATAAAATAAAATAAAAACAAACAATCAAATAAATGAAAGTGAAAACGAAAGTTCAAACAAGGAGACCTTATGAATGTCGTCATGTCCAATTACAGCGGTCCAAGTTCTATATAAAGAATAAGTCTAACCGACTTCTTTGCCGTTACAGCTATTCGGTTCGCCCACCTCCTCCCCTCCACCACCTTCGGCTCCCCGTCCTGGTCCGAGGGGGTAGGCTCCTTCGCCTCCTGCCTGGTCGCCCAGCCAGATCTGTCGGCTTCAGAGTTGGTAGAACCAACGACCAGGAGACGGGCTTCACCAAATCACTCTTCTCAGACTCATTTAAAATGTTTAACCAAATAAACAGTCATGTCAACTACCTAAGGTCTCCTTGGTTGAAGTACAATTGTAAAATAAAATAAAGTAAAAAAAAAAATGTCCACACTAACAGCCTGATCAGCTGTCGAGTAGTTTTAATGCCTGAGAGTACAAGCTGTTACAGAGTCTGTTTGTCTGTTCTCAGATACTCAGACGCACTGAAAGCAGCAGTGAAAACAGTTTATGGCTGGGATAACCAGGCTCTTTCAATATCAACCTGGTTTTCTTAAGAAATCCACTTGTATAGATGTCCTGGAATCTAGGCAGATCAGAACCAGCAATAATATCTGCTGTCTTCACCACTTTCTGCAAGGTTTTGCTGTTAAACACTGTACAGCTTCAATACCAATGATGCAGTCATCCGGAACTCTAGAGTACACCTGTAGAATTTCCTCAGGAGGTGGAATGACATTCCAAACTTCTCTAATCTGCGAAGAAAAAATAAGCACTACCATGCAGTCTTAGTTATGACAGAGGTGTGTATTGATCAGGACACATCTTCATACATGTTGATGTCCAGGAAACTGAAGCGGTTGACTTGCTTCACGACAACATTGATGTAGAGGGGTGCATGCACAGTGTTCTATTTTAAGTGGTTTAAGTCCACAATCATCTCCTTAGTAGGAGGATGTGTGGAGCAGGATGTCATCTGCAACACAGGGGTACTTTAGGTTTATCGATCTTAAGTATTTGCATAGTATGTATAGGAAAGATCTAACAACAATGTTAATAACAATGTTGTTAACTTTAAGAAATGCACTTAAATCTATGTACTTATACATTAAACACAGACATAAGTTTTTTTAAGTGTTGAGCCAATTGACATTTTCAAATAAGTGAAATATAATAATTTTCCTAGCGTAACATTTTCCCACTGTTTAATGATTGGTGCATACTTTTTACAATGTATTATATCAAATTTTTTAAATTATTAAAATTTATCTGCAAATATCTCCCTAATATTAATCCTATTCAGTTTTCATACCTGACAGATATGTCAGAAACAGTCCCATTCTTGTCAGAAAACAAACAGCTGACATGTGCCCTCTGACTAATGTCTTGGTTCTAACTCTCTAGATATCAGCAGCACTCTATATACTGGCAACTGGAAAAAAAGTTTTCAATTTCCCAGAGTGGGGCAAGACAAGTTACTTAATAGAAGCCTAATTTATTCAACCTTTTCATTACTTGTTGGAACAGCTCCCCTGGTCTTTGCATACCTCAGCTCAAATATTAGGGGGATTGGTTAAAAAATAGCATTCCCTTTAGTGTTCAGGTATACGTAAAAAAACCTGTTAACACTGTTTCAAAAAACAGGAGTTTTTTTCAGTGGTGGATGGGGTGTTGGAAAAATCAACAAACAAACAAACAAAGAGGGCGAGTAAATAAATAACCAGATTTCTTTGCATTTTTATTTATACTTATGACAAAAACATCAACATCTATTTATCAAAGAAACACTGCAGTATAACACTGTGGTACAAACCAAGTGCCAATTTATCTTTATATAACTAACTAATTTATCCAGCATTTATTGGCCTTCCAGCCTGCTCAGGGTGCAGCTGCACACACCCCTAGAATCAGGTTGTGGGTTGCCAGGTTGTGGTGACAGATGGGTTGAAATTGTATGTAGTGTGTGGTTTGTGTGTCTAGAATGGCAACTTGGGTAATGTCAGACAAACATAACAACCATGTAGGTCTTTGTATGACGATTATTCATAATAAAGTTTGAGGGCCATGCAAATTTATCAAGAGAAACAAGATGGGAGGGCACCAGGAGATGGCCTTGGAATAAGGGAGAAACCCAGGGAAAATGACCTACAGTGCTTTTTTTTTTTTTTTTAAAGAAAACAGAATTATTATTTAAATATTTTCTTTTAGTGCTGAATGGTTCAATAAATTAGATTTAGAAATGCTCTTAAAATGCATGCAGCATCTCTTGAGAAATATATGTAAACATTTAGAAACAGAATTCACCAATATATAAGTATGGCGTGAGTTACAGTGGTAATTGGTAAATTTTATTATAAATATAGATAAAAAAAATTTGTTTTTTTTTTTTGGCTAGCTGCATATACTGTGAATATTTTTAGTGTGAGAAGAAGATTTTGAACCGACAGCTACTAACCCTTGAGAAAGGAAGTAACACCACTACTTTGGTTTCTCTTACAGGAGCCATTGAATCACTGATGTAAGGCGAACTGTGAACTGGTGGGAGGTTCATGCTGGAAACAGTGACCGGTCCCAGCAAAGTCACTAGCGTACATCTCAGTTTTTTGTGACATATGTTGTTGTTCCTTTTTCTCTCGCTATAGTTATCACACATGTGTTTTTACAATTTAATAGGTCTTATGAACCATAAAATAAGTTTTTAAGAATTCCATTACTTTTCTTAGTTATTTTTTTTATTGTAATGTTTTGTGTTATTTAGGTGAATTTTATAGAGTAAATCACAGCATAATCTGCAGTACATTTATTAAAAATACACAGCAAAAAGTATGTTTTTGTGGCTTGGACACCAGATAAATGGCTTACACTGTGCTCTGGCTCCAAGCTTTGCCATCACCTGTATGCATGTATGTAATACACAAAAACCAATGAATTCCTGTATTTATCCAACAGGTGCTCTATTTGTATGTGAGGGTTATTGCTGTAATTAGACAACTGGGACAGTTTTTCCACTGAGTGTGTTACAGAAGCAAAGCTGACCCCAGGACCAGAATGGTGGTAAAATGGGAGGCACATGATTATTCTTCAGACTGTTAAGACATTATGTGTTCCACTGCATGAAATACAAAATTTGTGAAAATGGTCACTACCTTTTGGGATGTTTATGCATGCATGTAACAGCTTTTCACGCTATGATTCTTCACCCCCGTCCATTGTGTTTTATGGCACCTGAAAAAATAAATTATACTGGATGCCATTCAGAGTGCATGTACAGTATATTTCATACTGTGTTGATTTAGTTACATGTAATTTTGAAGTAGTAGGCATGTTCTCAGGATCTGATGTGAAACCTGTAACATTTTATTAGGTGTTATTTTGGGAGATTCCCGTAACTATTTACATGTATACACACGGCAGGTAATGAAGGAATTATAGAGATTTTTGTCATGATTATATTCTTCTATCCATCTTCCATAACTCCTTATTCAGTACAAGTGAGCCAGAAGTCATACCCAGGAAGCACAGGGCATGAGCCAGATGATACCTTGGATGGGATGCTACTCCATTGTAGAAAACACAGTATAATGCCATGGAGAAGTTCAAGACATCATTTCACCTCCATTCACAACACCAGTTGTTATAAACTTGGAAATTATTGTCCTAACAGCAGAAAGCTCAGCCACCCTTTGTAGAGGACTGAGGGTGCCTTAAGACTGTTTATGAATATTCATAAAATGTTAAATCTGAGTAGGAGTGTAGTTCAGTAGTATTTTAATATTATAATTTCTGAGGGTTCTGAATAATTGTGACACTTTTGTTAGTTACAGGTCTGATATCACTCACACCAGGCACATAGTCAGGTAGTAAAATTATGGGCTTGAATACCCTCCCCCAAATAAAGCTGTCAGACACCCATGGATTCTATTTCTGGCTATGAACCTGGCTCATACTTTGATTGTAAGATCAAGGTGAAGGCAAAAACATTTATTATAATTTTTATGAAGAGTGCCAATGATTCTGGAAGGTACAGTATACTATAAATATAAATCAACCACAATTAATTATATTGCATGAATATTGTTTATTTATAATGAAGGCTTTTATTTATTTTGTGAATCATCGAAGTTCCGTCTATTATATGTAGTTTATGTTTCTCCAATTAGACTGTGGGGCTAGATTTAGACGATCATATCATCATCTCTCATGACTCAAAAGTGACATATTGGTATTAAGCTCTGACACCACTTATGAAGGCTGGGCAGATATAGGCCATAGTTCATGCAGACCAGACCACTTCCTCCACAGAAGGGTGATGCTGGGCTGGCACCTGGTGTTTGGGGCAGCACTTGAAGTTTCATTCCCTCCATGGAAGAATATACAAACTGACATCAGTAGTGGGTCAGGGGGGTTCTTTTATATTGACCATGATAGGTGTAAAATTGAAATTGTACATGGTATTTTCTTATTCATGCCCTAGATTAATTCTGCTTATATTGAGTGATAAAGTCTCTGTCTAGTATGTGTCAGCATGACCCTTCAGGCTTCCTGCAGGACCTGCCAGGGCGAGGAAGAGGTAATTTGCAAGACATTCCTGCAAGAATACCAAGACATATAGTGGAGACTTCTCCATACTACAAAGAGTGAAAAAGTAAAAAATACCACAAAGTGAAAGAGAGCCCACCATCGTAATGTAACGATTTAAGACTGAATATAGTAGTGTTTATATTTCACATTATTTCTTTTAGATATTAGAAGAATGCATCACAAGCTGGAGTTAAATTTGATTACATAAAAATTTATTTTATTCTTTGTTGTTTTTCACCTCAGCAGCCTTCCTTTTTTTCGTTATTTTAAAGTTGCCATAGTAAATTTTGCTGGGTGACAGGTGATACTCTCAATTAATTTCCAGCTTATCTAAAAATTGGACCAAATCCAGCTTGCATGCAAATCAGTGGCCTCTGCATCAAGTAGTTTTGAGAAAAAAGTTTGCTTAACTGCATAACCACTGCTTAGTTAGATCAATTTTACCCATTCCTAAACTATGAAGGCTGGTTCCCATGTAAATGGAAATGGAAATGTAGAAATATTACCATTATGACTGAGGATAGTCTCAACATGTTTGATGCAGTCTATGGTTTACAGCAAGAATAACTGTACATGTAGCAGGATAGATTACAGTTATTAAACGGTGGGCTTAAGGTTTATGAACATGTAATGGAGGTGTAATCACCAAGATCAGATTGGAGCATAGTACTCCGGAGCATGATAGTGTCAATACAAAGTGTGCAATATGATGGCAATAGCATTGAGAGGTCCTCACTAATGGTCTGGACCAAGGTGTCAAAATTGGGTGAATAGGCTGCCAGACACGACTGGATAAAATAGATGTATTTCCAGGATCGGGTTTCAGGAAGATCATTGATTGGTGGCTGATGGCTAACTGCATTCTATATTAATGCATAAAGCTTCTGACTGATTTGTCCTTTAATGGATGACTTTTTTAATAATAAATTTTATCGTTTTGAACTTTGTACTGAATTAGGATTACTTGTTTTACCCAGAAAATACTTGTTTAAAGGTTTGTTTTTGTGACAGGAAAACCATCCATTCATCCATCCATCTGACAACTGCTTATACAAGGGGAGACTACACATAAGATAGGAGAATGCCCAAAGAGGAGGCCAGTGCATCACAGGTCTGTGTCTTCAAAGTCAAAGTCAGCTTTATTGTCAATTTCTTCACATGTACTAGACATACAAAGGAATCAAAATTACGTTTCTCACTGTCCCATGCGCAGACAAGACACGACAAGACATGACCGGACAGGACAAACAGTAAAGTGCAAAGGCACAACAAAAACACATCCTAACTACTGAGTAACAGTATATAAAGTGCAGGCAGCTTAAGGCATATACTTTTGGTACAAAAATAGAAATGAGTGTAATAATAAAGTGTTTCCAGTATTGTAAAAGTGTTTGTTTAATAATAATGCTGGTAATAGCAGCTGTAATAGTAATAATAATAATAGTAACAGATGTGTGCAATTTGCATAGTGCAGAGGTAGTCGTTCCTGTGGGTCAGAGTCCAGAGTGTTTTCTTTTGAGGGGGGGGGGGGGCAGATTCCTAGTCACTTGCCAGTCTGGTGGCTCTGTTGGCTGGCGCTGAGTGTGGGAGGGGGAGAGTTTAGTAGTCTCACAGCCTGGTGGATGAAGCTGTTGCTGAGTCTGGTAGTGCGGGAGCTGAGGCTCCTATACCTCCTTCCAGAGGGCAGGAGGCTGAACAGATTGTGTGCGGGGTGGCTTGCATCGCTCACAATTGTGATGGCTTTGCGGGTGAGGCGAGTGGTGTATTCAGGGAGGGAAGTGGTGCACCAACGATCCTATCAGCTGTGCTCACAATGCGCTGTAGGGCTTTCCTGAATACCTGAATACCTGTTGTATTCAGTGCAGCTCCCATCCCACACAGTGATGCAGCTGGAAAGGATGCTCTCAATGGTTCCTCTGTAGAAGAAGGTCATGATGGGTGGTGCCTGCTTGAGTTTTCGCAGGAAGTAGAGGTGCTGCTGGGCTTTCTTTGCCAGTGTTGCAGTGTTGGTGGTCCAGGAGAGGTCTTCACTGATGTGCACCTGCAGGAATTTGGTGCTGCTCACTCTCTCCACAGCAGCACCATCGATGGTCAGTGGCGGGTGTTGGGTGTGGTCTCTCTGGAAGTTGACAACAATCTCCTTAGTCTTGTTGACATTCAGAAGAGGTTGTTGTTCTTGCACCTCGTGGTCAGAAGGTCAACCTCTTTCCTGTACTGAGTCTCATCGCCCTTGATGATGAGCCCCACCAGAGTTGTGTCGTCCGCAAACTTCACAAGGTGATTGGAGCTGTAGGTTGGTGTGCAGTCGTGTGTCAGCAGGGTGAAGAGCAGAGGACTGAGCACACAGCCTTGTGGGACCCCTGTGCTCAGAGTGATGATGCTCGAGGTGTTGTTGCCAACACGTACTGCTTGTGACCTTTGGCTGAGGAAGTCTAGCAGCCAGTTGCAGAGGGAGGTGCTGAGGCCCAGTTTGTCAAGTTTGCCGATGAGTTGTTGTGGTATTATGGTGTTGAATGCTGAGCTGAAATCTAAGAAAAGCATTCTCACATATGAGTCTTTTCTGTCCAGGTGAGTGAGAGCTGGGTGGAGGACAGAGCAGATTGCATCCTCTGTGGAACGTTTAGCTCTGTAAGAGAACTGGAAAGGGTCCAGGGTGGGGGGGAGGATGAATTTGATGTGTGACATGACTAGCCGTTCGAAGCACTTCATGATGATGGGCGTCAGTGCCACAGGACGGTAGTCGTTGAAGCAGGATGGTGATGATTTCTTTGGCACAGGTATGATGGTGGCGGCTTTGAAGCATGATGGTACAATGGCTTGCTTCAGGGAGGTTTTAAAGATGTCTGTAAAGACATCCTTCAGCTCCTCTGCGCAGTCCTTCAGCACTCTACCAGGTATGTTGTCTGGTCCTCTCATATAGTGTGAGGAGGCTTATGTGTTTGCAGTTCTTAATGTTCAATTGTAAGCAAAATTACTACAGTGAAGCGTGAGTAAATTTGCCAACTTCCCTGTATCATATGGTTCTGCCCCAAAGCTGAGCCTGCTTTTGATGATTATGATAACAGGAGAAAATCACATAGAAATTGGTCAGAAAGATTTTTGGATTTTATGATTCAGTCAGTAAATCAACCTAAATTCTATTAGCAGTAGATTTTAAGATAATTATCTAAGATGACACCAAATGGTCATCGTCAGGGGAGCAGACTAAGAGGTGAGCTGGTCAGATTTTTGTGAAGACCTTGCATTATATAAAAATATATTATTAGCATATAATTACACAATGTAAGTTGTAAAAAAAACAAATAGTTAAACATTTTTTTCACTGAATATATATAGCCATTATTTGGGCAAAGATAGTTAAAAATGGAATTTAGCAGAATGAGATTAATAAGGATGGATTTCATTTAAATAACTGGAAAAGACATTGAGACATAACTCTTTTAACTGACATGAACTTGAGCCGAGAATATCTTAGAACAAGAGTTGCTTCTTACCATTTTTCCGCTGGTAAGATATATCTGTCCCAAAAGGATCAAGTGGTTGCCTGTAGCATGATGTCCCAAGTTCAGGCAGTATATCAGAATGGAAAGTCTTCTTTTTTTTTATTGTGTAGGCCTGTTGATGGTGGGGACACCAGAAGATGCTGCATAAGGTTACCTATTGCAAGGTTAAAGATCCCTTTGCCTGGAACTTCCTAGATTTCTGAGGACAGTGGTCGCAAGCAGAGAGCTGAAAAGTATTCTAAATTAAAGAGCAGGTGGTGCTGGAAGAGTTCATCTTTAGCGTGCCTAAAGCTATGTCACATTCACTATGCAGCCACCATTCCTGGCTGCAGTAGTCCATTTGGCAGGAAAACCATTTGGCTGTCTGCCCCTACAAACCCAAAATCTTCCTTTCCCCAATTCTTAAACTATATACCCTAAAACGCTCCCCTTCCAAAACTCCCTTCATTTCACTTGTTTTCAAGGAGTGGTCAAAAACACAGCCCTGACCACATGTTTTTTCCAGAGGATTGAAGGGGTCACCAAAGTGTTTCAGGATTGTCGGGCAGGAGTACTGCCTTTCAATGTTCTGAGCCACTTGCAGAGAGATCCCTTTTAGGGCTGTAACGGTCCACATATCCAGCTTGTACATCCTTTTTGGTTTGGTATGCACAATTAAATGAATGAATACATTTATTGACACTGGCAGAACCTAAATTCTCAAGTAGATATCCAACACGGAGCACATTATGTTAATTGTAGGTGTGAATTTGTTACAGCTAATGCTGATTATGTCCAGTCATAATTGGTGGTTTGGGATCATTTTGGTTTCCTAATAAAACACCAACATCAAAGTAGTTGAAAAGCCCAAGACTGTCTGTCAGCTCTGCTATACTGAACTTGGATATGTTGTTGAAAACACAAGAAAACATGTTAACTCATTTGGGAGTTACTGTCGTTTGTACTTGTTAATGTCAGCTGTCCTGTCTTTTTTGCACTGTCCAGCAATGTTTGCACAGATTGCACACTATGCACTCTACGTTGTTAGGTTATGTGTTAGTCTTGTGTTAATTTATGTAGCACCTTGGTAAGAGAGAAGTGCTGTTTCATTTTTAACTGTGTACTGTACTAACTGTATGGTTAAAAATGACATATTTGACTTGACTTGATAAAACATCATTGGAATGTACATATGACCAGAGCAAGTCAGAAACAGCCTCTGAAAGTTAGTCTCCCCCCCCCTGGGGCACTGAAGGGGCTTTTTCCTGGAAATTAAGACATGGTTGAGAACACTATAAAAATATAGCAAAAAATCTGTTTATTGCTACAAATATGTGGCCATGCTCAGTAGCAGAGAACATGTGATTTAGTTCATCATTATTGTTATATTAGATTTTTGTTTTTTAAAAATCCTTCTATATCATTGTTTTTACAAAGTGCAAAGAAGCATTTCTTAGGTTTTGTAATTCATACACATCGACACATGCATTGCAACTGTTCCTGTATTTGTAGTTAAAAAAAAAATCAAAACACATTCCATTTTCCTTCTGTACCAAAACTGCACCAAACCCAGAACTCAAAACTGAGGTATGTACCGTGTTGTGAATTCTTTTCATAACACCCTTAATTCCCTCACATGGATGTGGTTATTGATGGTGGAGCCCTGCCTACTGTGGAATAACATACTTGGTACTGATCATTGACATAAATGAAAGGTTAGCATATTGATCATTATTGAATAAAGAATGCGTACATTCACTCATTGAAACCTGAATTATGATAGGGTGAGGGCTACTGGCAAAATAGTCCATCAGGCAGCTTCCGTGCATCTTTGCAGAAGAAGTATAGTGTAACAATGGTAATTACTGTAGATTCAAAGTAAAGTGGGTGATCATTGTGGATACAGAAATGGACATGCCAGTTCCCTTGGGTAGATATACAGGAATATTTGAGAGAGCCCCACTTGAATTCCTCTTGAAACAATCACATGATGTTTCCTTTTGTCTTTTGCTTTATAAAGTCATTAATATTGAGGGGAACTTCTTATACTCTGACCATACATTGGGTAATGACTCTATGATGACTTTATTGTCTAGTCATTTAAACCGATGCAGTGGTGGAGCAGGAGTCATTAATCTGATGGTCATTTAAAAAGTATACTTGTGCCTTCTACCCTTACTGGTGATCTTTTTTGCAAGGCCCCGATTTATCTTTTTTTTAATTGCTTATGTCCCCTCTCAATTTTCCCAGTCCAATAACCAATATTTCTTGATTGCATAAAACAGGGGTGGCCAATCTTATCTGCAAAGGGCCGGTGTGTATGTAGGTTTTTGGGATAAATTGGAGGTCAGCTGTTCAAACCCAGGTGTGAGGACTCTTCAGCCAATCAGTCCTCTAATTGGTAATCTAATTAGGGAGTTGCAGCAAAAACCTGCATACACACCGGCCCTTTGCGGATAAGATTGGCCACCCCTGGCATAAAAAGACTGTAAGAGGTTGTGCTTTTGTTGTTGCTGGACACAAAATCTGCCCCTAAATGTCAGAACCACCCCTTGCTTACTGTAGGTCTAGTGTACCAGGGTGTTTTGGTTACACTAGATTTCTTATGAAAATTGTTTCAAATATATCCTGAGACTTTTATTTTATTATTATTTTCTGTGATTTATTATGGGACCCTGTGATGGCCTGAGATGGCCACACCATGTTGCAGTTACCTGGAGTGAAACTGGAAGTGGTGCATACATTTGGTCCGACAGGCAAATGGTCTGGATGGTCATAGTTCCCTTTTAATTCCCATTGGCAGGTGCCCACAGTAGGGAGATGGGGAGTTGGGTTGTGGCATAGTTGTTTGTTATATTTTTGTTAGCATTTTTTTATTTAGTTTTTCTTTATAAAATTGTTTGTATAATCTTATGGGCTCAATATGTTATGGGGTTTATTTAGTTAGTGGCATGTAGGTATAAATGTTATGGTAGTTTTCCCCCTTTGTGTGTGTAGCTGGATTGATCACCCAGTATATATGTTTCCCCAGTGTGTTATTTGTTAGGTCAGTTATGTTCAGTGTAGGTTGGGTTATGCTTTGCTGTAATTTTGGTTTCATTTTGTTTGGTTGACCTCATTTTATTGGGCCCTGGATTTTCCTTTGTTGGATATTCTTTTGTATTTTGATGATTTTTGGATTTTCAGTAAAGTTTTGGTTAGTAACAGATTCTGTGCCCCTGAGACTGCTTGCTGGTCCTTCACAGACCTCTATTAGGATAGACCACACCACACTTGTCCTACATGTAAAGCAGATTATTGGGGATTACAGTAGAGGGGTGAATTTTGGTTGTTTATTTACCTGTTTATTTATTTGTTTTTGCATATTTTTTGTTATTTTGGTTAAAGCAGAATATGCCTGTGTTTTCTTTTGTCACTTTTTTTTGTAAAAATCTCCCTCGTCTGTTATGGTATAATTCGCGCCCCTGTTTTACTCTCTTTGAAACGTGTCATGACGGTGAGAGGCTCGTGATATTTTATTTTCTAAGTTAATTAACTATGTGTATATCTGAAATTTGTTATGATTAACCGGGTGTTCGAGTTTCTCAAAATGTGTTACATATTGTTACATAGGTGCAGAGAGGAGGGATATGAGACCTGTGTCTGTATTATTTGCTCTCTGTGCAGAAATACATGTGTTTGAACCACAAAACCTTTTAAAAATCAATTCTGAGACATGTCCTTGCCCATTCTTGACATTTTAGCTCATGTTAAATTAAAAGAAAATGTGTAATGAAAATAAAATGTAAATGAATGGTGGTTATTTTAGATTTCTTGTGCACCTGTTTTAAAATGTAAGGGATACCGGAGCTTGGTTGGGGTGGTGGGATGGCTCGCGGTGAGTGCCGGAAAATTTCCCTTATTTTCAAATCCAGAAATTGACAGGTATGGTACCTAGTACTTCCGGAGATTCCATTCAGGTCGCAGTATTGAAAATGGTGCCATTTGATTCTAAAGAGTTTCTGGAAGTCTTCCCTTTAATTTGACATATATTTTTGGCAGTTATTTTGTGTACATGCTTCTTCCATCTTCTTGGGCGGTTGGCCTCAAAACACTATGCTATACATGATCATGTTTTAAAAGTGTCACGCCCACACGGGTGGGACGTAGCAGCTACAGGCAATTTCTTCTTGTTAGCTCCGCTTCTTAAAGCGGATGATTTCTCACATGCATTGCGAAGTTTTGTTGCCATGTTTAGGAGCATTACCAAGCGTTAGGCAGCCTTTAGATCCTACCCATCATGCACTGCAGTTTTTTGCAAATTCCTCAAACGGAAAACCATTAAATACAAAAGGAACAGCTTAGTTTGACTTCAAAACATTACTATGTATTATATTTTAAGTTTGTTATAGGGAATTTTCAGATTTTTTTTAATTCAAAATTACACCCTACACCAAAAATGACAGATATATAAAATCACAAGTCACAATTAAAAGGTAAATAATATATTATAGCTGCCAAGAGCTTGAGAAGAATTATCTCAGTATAACTTTGTGTGTATTTAGTATAGAGGAGTGTCCTCTTTTGGCTGGGAAGAGGGCCCAGGCCCAGGGGGGGCCCTGCCCACCCCACCTTTAGCTCCGCCCCTGAGTTGAACCCCCGACAGGCACGTTGGGCCATATTCTTTGTGCGGTTCAGCTTCAAGGTCACCTACTTTTTTTTTTTTTTAGAACAATGTTTTTATTTCAGTTTTACAAAGTAATTCAAAACAGGGTTATATCCATCCTTATATATGCCTGTATGTATACATCAGTACATATGTACACTCACCTAAAGGATTATTAGGAACACCTGTTCAATTTCTCATTAATGCAATTATCTAATCAACCAATCACATGGCAGTTGCTTCAATGCATTTAGGGGTGTGGTCTAGAGCTTAGATCGGGCTCAAAAAATTAAACCCGATCCTACCCGAGCCCGTGCACCTTGTGTCCGAGCCCGACCCGGTCCGACACATTAACTGTAATTATGAGCCCGAGCCCGATTTAAACCCGACTATTTTTTAATACGTGAGCCATTGTAACAGACGTTCTCAACTACAATTCTAAGTTGTTTGAACTACAGAAATTAGTTTAGATTTATCTTAATGAAAAATGCAACAAGGACGAAGCATGTAAACTGCATTGTTTGTTTATTCAGAATGGATCGCAAATAGATCCGAATGAAAAAAAAACGTGAACAATGATAAACACAGAAAATGAACAAGTAATTAACTTTGGATGGCATATTTAATAAATATGATAAGTTTTAGAATATTTTTAAACAAAATAGGTAATAGCGGAACTGTTGTTCTGATGTCCGCAATTATTGAGACACGTTTAGAAGAAAAGCACGTTTTCACTTATCCAGTTCGCTTGCTGCTGGAACCAGTTTGTGTGCTCGGCATCGAACTTTAAGTAAAGGGTTAAGAAAAAGGTTAAATCCTTCCGTAAGCAGCCAACGAGGTATGTGTTAATTAAGTTTTAGTTAAGTTTGTTGTATTTAGCCATGTAAATGTAAATGCTAACTGAGGTTCGTGTTAACTGTATATGAATTCTCTAAGCTGTCTTTATTGTTATTTATGTTTATATTTCATTTGAATTTCAATGTTTGTTAGCTAATATTGTAAGTAAATGTGCTTGATTTTGTGTTTCCGTATCTGTATTTAGTTCTCACGTCTGCCATGATGGTGATAATAACGAAGCCACTGTCTTTCGAATAAACCGTCGGCTCAGTTAAATGCAAAGGACTCTTGTGCTCGTGTCTTACGGGAGGGAGCTACATTTATAATTATGGCATAGCTCTCCACCCAATTAGGCTAATTAAGTAATGATTTAAAAAAAAAAAAAACACACACAAATGCTTGATCATGGCCCCGCCCAGCCCGGCCCGGCCCGAAGATAGTGGCAGGAAATATCGGCCCGACCCGGCCCACGGGTCGGGTCGGGTCAAGTCTGGGCTCGGCCTCAGGCAGAGAATCTAAACTCTAGTGTGGTCCTGGTCAAGACAATCTCCTGAACTCCAAACTGAATGTCAGAATGGGAAAGAAGGGTGATTTAAGCAATTTTGAGCGTGGCATGGTTGTTGGTGCCAGACGGGCCGGTCTGAGTATTTCACAATCTGCTCAGTTACTGGGATTTTCACGCACAACCATTTCTAGGGTTTACAAAGAATGGTGTGCAAAGGGAAAAACATCCAGTATGCGGCAGTCCTGTGGGCGAAAATGCCTTGTTGATGCTAGAGGTCAGAGGAGAATGGGCCGACTGATTCAAGCTGATAGAAGAGCAACTTTGACTGAAATAGCCACTCGTTACAACTGAGGTATGCAGCAAAGCATTTGTGAAGCCACAACACGCACAACCTTGAGGCGGATGGGCTACAACAGCAGAAGACCCCACCAGGTATCACTCTTCTCCACTACAAATAGGAAAAAGAGGCTACAATTTGCACGAGCTCACCAAAATTGGACAGTTGAAGACTGGAAAAATGTTGCCTGGTCTGATGAGTCTCGATTTCTGTTGAGACATTCAAATGGTAGAGTCAGAATTTGGCGTAAACAGAATGAGAACATGGATCCATCATGCCTTGTTACCACTGTGCAGGCTGGTGGTGGTGGTGTAATGGTGTGGGGGATGTTTTCTTGGCACACTATAGGCCCCTTAGTGCCAATTGGGCATCGTTTAAATGCCACGGCCTACCTGAGCATTGTTTCTGACCATGTCCATCCCTTTATGACCACCATGTACCCATCCTCTGATGGCTACTTCCAGCAGGATAATGCACCATGTCACAAAGCTCGAATCATTTAAAATTGGTTTCTTGTACATGACAATGAGTTCACTGTTCTATAATGGCCCCCACAGTCACCAGATCTCAACCCAATAGAGCATCTTTGGGATGTGGTGGAACGGGAGCTTCGTGCCCTGGATGTGCATCCCACAAATCTCCATCAACTGCAAGATGCTATCCTATCAATATGGGCCAACATTTCTGAAGAATGCTTTCAGCACCTTGTTGAATCAATGCCACGTAGAATTAAGGCAGTTCTGAAGGCGAAAGGGGGTCAAACACCGTATTAGTATGGTGTTCCTAATAATCCTTTAGGTGAGTGTATATACATACCCATTTTCACACAGATATATAAAAAGAAAAAAAAGGAAAAATCAGCATGCAAGGTCACCTACTTACCTGGTAAGATCACCAAGGCCGACTCTCCCGGCAGTTTGGCCTCTCAGAGGCTGTGGACAAAACCACGCCCATCCTGGCACCCACCTGCTTCACTGCCACTATAACCTGGTCACTCGAGGAAACCATCTGAGCTGAACGCAATCCTCCTCCCACCGGATGCCCCCGGGGTAAGGTGTACCTGACCCACACTGCTCCACCGTTATATGTTGGGTACACACCTCCAGAAGTTCAGGACACCCAGGGGTCTCTGCTACTCGGTGGTTTATTGTTTGACGATACTGGTGGCCAAGGTGGAGAACAGAGGTAAATGGTAAATGTATTGCATTTATATAGCACTTTTCTACTCCTATGACCACTCAAAGCACTTTACAATTCATTCCTCACATTTACCCATCCACACACACATTCATACACTGGTGGCAGAGGCTGCCATGCAAGGTGCCAACCTGCTCACCGGGAGCAATTTGGGGTTCAGAGTCTTGCTCAAGGACACGTCGATGGTGTCAGGAGGAACCAGGGCTCAAACCTGCAACCCTCCAGTTGCCGAATGATAGCACTACCTCCTGCACCACCATTACCCCCATGGGTGGAGAGGTATGTGGCTTCTTGTCCCGAGTGTGCTCAGTTGAAGTTGTCTCATGAACCTCCTGCCGGATTGCAGCCCCTGCCTGTCCCGTCTCATCCCTGGTCCCATCTGGCCCTGGACTTCCTCACCGATCTTCCACTATCCAAAGGTAACACTGTCATTCTCACGGTGCTGGATTGATTTTCGAAGATGTGCCACTTACTTGCTCTCCCCAAGCTCCCTAACACCTCAGACCTGGCGGATATCTTGGTAACATGGGGTTTCCATTACTACGGCATCCCAGAAGACGTGGTCTCTGACCGTGGCCCTCAGTTCATGTCCCAGGTATTCCAAGCTTTTTGTAAAAAATTGGATATCACCCTCAGCCTAACGTCTGCGTACCATCCCCAGTCCAATGAGATGGCTGAACAAACAAATCAAGAAGTGTCCAAGGCATTGCGACTACTGTGTAGGGACAAACCCTCCGAGTGGGCCGCATACCTCGTTTGGGCTGAATATGCTATGAACAGCCATGTTAACCTGGTCACCAACCTCTCTCCTTATGGTATCAACCACACCTCTTCCCGCGGGAAGCTACGGTCAGCAAAGTGCCTCTGGTGGAAAGCTGGTTTAATGGCTGTAAGGAGGTCTAGCGATGAGCCCAGCTTGCTCTCTCCAATAAGGTTCAACGACAGAAAGCCCACATGGACAGACACCGACGTTCGGCCCTCACTTACTGAGTAGGCCAATGGGTGTGGCTCTCCACCCGCAACCTCAAGCTCCCCTCATGTCGTAAGTTGTCGGCTCGCTTTATCGGCCCTTTCAAGATTACGCGGCAGGTGGGTCCAAACTCTTTCTGCCTTCAGCTCCTGAGCATGTACCGCATCTGTCCAACGTTCCACATTTCGCTCCTGAAACCGGTGCGGTACAGCCCGGTGCACCCGTCTGATAAGGTGGCTGTTCCACCTCCTCGCACCTTACAGGACGGCTCATGAGTGTATCAAGTTCGCGCCCTCCTGGACTTCAGTTCTTCAATACCTGGTGGATTGGGAGGGGTTCGGTCTGAAGGAACGCTCCTGGGTGCCCGCGAAGGAACTCCTGGTCCCTGGCATGATCGCTGATTTCCACCACACCCACCTATCCAAGCCCACTCCCCGGCCGCAGGGCTGTCCAGACCGACCTGTCTGGGCTCCAGGAGGCACCCATCGAGGGGGGGGGGGGGGGGGTTCTGTCATGCCCACACAGGTGGGACGTAGCAGCTGCAGGCAATTTCCTCTTGTTACCTCCGCTTCTTAAAGTGGATGATTGCTCGCATACGTTGCGAAGTATTGTTGCCATGTTTAGGAGCATTACCGATCGTTATTCTGTCTTTTGTCTTTCCCGCTTGCCCTGCCTGCTGTGTCCTGCCTGCTTGTCTCACCTGCCCTGCCTGCCTGCCCTCTCCCGCCTGCCCTGTCCTGCGCTCCCGACCCATCACCATCGTTCCTCCTTCGCCTTTGGTGTCTCGTCCTGTGCCTGTAGGACTGACCTTCCCGGCTTTGGACCTCCTGCTTCCATTCCGACCACGACTTTGGATTTCCAACTTGGCTTTGTCTGCACCTGGCTATCTAATAAAGCTCCTGCTCTCCTGCAATAGGGGGTCTGCCTCCTGTCTACTTCACAGTCATAACAAAAATTTGGACAATTTCAATTGTTTTGCATCCATCTGACTCACGCCAATTTTTTATTTTTGTTGTTCACTGTAAGGTCCTTCACTAGCCGATTTTAATAGTAATAATAATTTGCATATTTATTCTAAACAGGAAAGTATCCAGTTTCCCATTTCACTCTAAACAGAAGATACTGAGTGAATTCTGAACCTGCTCTATTTTAAAACAGTCCATTCTTAATTGGAGATTATTCTGAACTGAAACTATTGCTAAGTAAAGATACAAGCAAAACACTTGCCTAATAATTCTGCATGTGGTGTAGAAAGCTTTTGCTCTATGCCCAAGACACAGGAAATGGCATACAATAATGAAAATAAGGAATGCATTTTTGAGTCTGGGGAGAAAGTGTTATTGGTCTAATCTAAATTACTCAAACAAAATGGAAAAATCTATCTGTAGCCACACAGTGTATTTGGGAAGCAGATTAGGAGATTTACTGACCTGACAGGAGGACGCACTGCAAAATATCAGAGTAGAACATATAAACACATGCCATCCCCATCAGGAGTCATCATTAGATCCTTATAGCATTGTCAACTTCTAGAGAACAAAAACAAGTTGCTTGGAAAATATTTGAAAAATGTTAGAAATCAGAGTAAAAAAGGAATCACAAAGTTGAATCTTGTAGGGGAATTCCATGGCTTGAGCAAGACTCTTATCCTCAATTGCTCCAGCAGTGCCAGACATAGACTGACCCTGTGCATTGACCCCCAAGATGTTCTCACCTGTATATGTGTTTCATGCAAAGCAAGATGGGTTAAGAAAAAGAGAATTTCCCCATGGAGATGAAAAAAGCACAGGCAGTCCCCGGGTTAAGTCTATTATGTTAAAAATTTGTTTTTAAATGATATGGTTTGTAACAATGAACAAACTACTTTCTGATGCTTGTGAAAACACTGCATGGCTTCAGCGGTTCCTCGGCTCAAGGTACAGAACAGTGTCATATGTAGTTATTCTAACAGAATTATTACTATTATTACATATTGTATTGTTATTTTTCTGACTTTCCTACAAATTCGACTTAGACAGACTTAGGGAACGGATCTCATTCATAACCTGGGCACTGTCTGTATCACTATTCAATTCCTATCTATAGTGACTGAAGCAGCCCCATAATGCTAGTTCCAAAGCCTGATTTTATCTACATCAACTATAGGGAAGAGAAGGAGGTCTCAAAATTTAATGTGTAGCCTATGCCCTGAAGAAGGGAGGAAAGCCATTCAACAATGTAACAATGAGATTTGGGGTTGTTTTGTGGGATATAGGGTATAATGACTTGCTCATAAAAAAAGTCCAAAAAGAGGTTGTTTTTGGGCCTAGCTAAGTATAATCACCAGAAGCTTCATGTCAATTTTGATCCACAAACTCTGAAGGAAACTAGTCTATGCTGACTTTCTCTCCAGACAGAGCAGGAAAAGAGTTCAGCTACCCCACTGGTTCCCAAACTTTCTCTGCAGGGCCCCCCCTTTTCTAGATAGGAACATTATTGAGCCCCCCCCCCCTCCCATTCAAACTACACAGGTTCAGATTCAAACTTTATTTGAAATACAACTCCCTTTTCTTACTGAGCGAAACAAATGCAATTACAAAATACAAATGGTGCAATTTCAGCACTGTGGGAGAAAAAAGAGTAATCATTTAAAAATAGAGTCTAGCATAAGTTTGAAATTATGCAAATGCAGATTTAACATTCCTGTTACTATTCATTGACGTACACAAATTAAGTTTGTCTTATGTTTGTCGCATTTTGTTTTTAATGATAACCGCAGGTTTCAGCCTATACTATAGCAGAAAACAACACTAAATCATACCTATTAATTGATAGTCTCCCTGTACTTCATGTAGAGAATTTTAAACCTCGTTTTTCATGATATGGTTAGATTTTTTTGTCCGGCGCTGCAAAACGTCGTCATGCGTCACCATGTCACATGGTACAAAAACCTTGCAAGAGCAAGACGACTTAAGACAGATCGTACAGCACCTATCATCCGGCTGAACAAACTAGAACAGCCTTCGTGACGACACAACTTTGCCGTTTGTATGACATTTGTATCCCAGGAAGTTCCCATGCGTTATCTGCTATTTCTCCGGAATATCACATAAAGCAGTGAGAACTGGTTTTCAGTTAATTTACCTGGTAAAATAAAGTTTAAATAAATGACATAAATGCTCTAATAGTACACGTAAGTTAGTGGTTCGTTTATTGTTAGTTGCTCTAATGTTGCGCTGCTTTATTTGTTTAATCGTCCAGTCTGTGAAGAGATTATTTTAGGGTGGCACATGCCCCTGAGTCTATCCCATTGGTGTGTTCCTCCGCAAAAACTCTGCGCCCCCCAGTTTGGGAACCACTGAGCTACCCATTTGCAACCCTTGTTTTTCTACATATATTAAACATGCTGATGATAAAACAGATGTGTTTTGTTACATCCATCTCTGCCCATGTAACCAAAAGAGCCCTATTCCTGCCTGCAGTAAACATAACAGAAGCCTCTTTAACAGAAAGATTCCTTCTTGACAGCTTGCTTTCTCCCCAGTCTCTGAATAGCTGCCTCTTATATAGACCAAGTTCTGTAGTTCCAATTAGAGGCAGCTGGTCATCATTAATTAGGATAAAACCCCAGGATGGGGAAAATGCATCAGTAAAACTGAACATCCCAGCTGGGTTTACACCTTTTGCTGGCTCACACAGTGACACAAGGTCAGTTTTAGCTGTACTTTTAAAAATACGAGTACAGATACAAACAGGTAAAAGAAAATAAATGGTCCACAATAGCATGTGTTTTGCTTTTTTTGTTATGTTAATTATTATTATGCTCAAAAATGTAATTTTAGGGTAGAATTGGAGATAATAATAATAATAATAGCAGCTATATTTGCTTTGCTATGGTTTCTCAGTGGTTAGCACTGCTGTGTGCGTGTTCTCTGTTGGCTAGGATGAGCCCCTACAAAACTGATGAGGATAATCGATTAGATTGGCTAACATCACAAAGTCTGTTTTTGTAAAGGAAAAAAAAAGTTCAAGAATTATCTTTTCTTATGAACATATTCTCCAGTATGCAGTGTGTCAGGTCCTGAACCTAGATTTGCCTAATTAATTAGATTGTGATGTTCACAGATAATACTCCCTTGGCTGATGACCGATTTCTATGCATGTTTCGAATACCCCTGATTAAGTACTCAGTATCATCATTATTGTCATCATGCTCCTCATAACTCTAGTATGGCTCCTCTGCTCCAGTCTGCAGATCACTGTAATGAATGCAGGTGGCCTAGATGATACTGCCACTCTCTCCCAGCTTAGAATTCCAGGGGAGTTCTCAGAGATGCAGAGATCTTTGGACAAGGCATAAATGGAAATGTGACTGTCATACTGCAACTGCTTTCTTTAGTATTTGAATGAGAATTAAGCTAATAAAAAATCTCATTTGTATGTAGCTGCATGTTTTGCAAGGAGCTTACATGAAGGAGGAACAATCAGCATTACATTAGAGTGATTTCTCTGTGCAGAATTGTAAAATATGTCTCCCGTTCCTGCCATAGCTCCTCAGTTGCCCAGACCAATGCCTGCTAAACCGTCATTTTAGTCCACTAGAGCTAATATGAACACTAAAAATGTGTCATTGTGAGAAAAACTTTAAACTACTACTTTAATTCTACTTTTTACTGTACTACACATTCAGCCACACAGGTGGGGAAGGCTCCTTTGTTCTTCTAATTAAGTTGCAAATCTGCAGACAGACAGACAGATAGATAGACAGACAGACAGACAGACAGACAAACACTTTATAGATCCTGAAGGAGATTTAGGAATGGAGTGGTGTGTAGCTCATTGCATTATGGATATGTGTCTGGCAAATTTGAATCCTGTGTGTGACAGAGAAATCCTATCATATTTGGGCCCTTGAGTAAGGCCCTTATCTTTGACTGATCTATTGGTGCTGTACTTTGTCTGATCCTGCACTTTGATGGCAAAAAATGTCTCTCATGGAGATTAAAATGGGGTCAATCCTGTGTTCCTATGCTTAATAAGGCATGTCTTTTTTGAAGTACGATTATTGTTTATGGAATTAAGTCTTGGAATGTTACATATACATATATTTTGTTGGAGATCCATTAGAATACATCCCCTTCCCTTTGAAAAAGTTTATTTTCATTTTAAACATTTAGAGGGTGGCTCAGTAGGTTGCACTGTGGCCTCGCACCTCCCAGGTTGAGGGTATGAATGATACTTTTTCTCTATGCCTGTTTGCATCTTCTCCCCATGTCATGTGGAGTTTCTCTCACAATCCAAAGACATGCACTTAGGCTAACTGGTTTCTCTATATAGAGGATGTGAGTGTATGTGCTGTGAAATAGACTGGAGTGTACTCAAGCCTATGTTGCCTGGGATAAGCTCCAGGTAACCCAGACCATGGCTAAGTGGTTAGAAGACGGATGGAGGGAAGCCTTTAGACATAGATATAGCAAAATATGAAAAATGCTCCAGAAGATGGACCTTATCAAAGGGATTAGTGGGAATGAGGCAGAGGACAGTCGGCAAGATATGAGTTTATTACAGAGCTCACAATTACACACTAAAGACAACAGAGAGACACTGGTCTACCTAAACCACAACGTCAATGCGATCAGAGGAAACCAACACAGGCATATGGTAATTGCACACAGCCTGGGGCAGAGATTGAAACCACAACTCACAGTTCCATCCATTGAGCCATTGGTGTCCAGCACAAATTGTTATGCATATGAATAATTGTGCTTGCATCAGAGGCAGTTTCATAATGAGAATGCAAAATTATGTTGGATATTGCAGTAGCAAATTAGCCCACTAGTGGGCTGTAAATAGTTGGATTGTGTTTGTTAATGTGTTAAAAATATTTGTTGTTTTTATTGTTAACCAGCAGTATGTTGCTAATTGTTTTGATTAATTGTTCAGAGGCAGTGGCAGTCAAAATGTCAGCAGTCCCTTGGGTACAATCGCAGGTAAATTATTATGCAGATAGATTTCCAGCATGCTCCACTAAAAGTTACGAAACAGGATGGTCATGAAGTTTTTCACTTGCAAAATAGAACTGTAGTATTTTTTTCCTTTATTCATTCCTTATAGATATCATTCCTCTGTGTAATAGTAAAGTTATTTTTTAAAAATCATTTGTATTTGGTTTTACTTTTGGTATTTTTTATAACTGTTATTTTGTGTCTTTTATGTTTAAATATGAATGCTAGATCAGGAACTATTTAAGAACATTTTAATAAATAAGCATTAGCCTTGTTATAATGTATCATTAAAAATCAAGCATTATTTTGTTATGTTGCATGTGACAAGAAAATCATCTCATGTGTCTCCATTTGGAATGTGTCCATCAGCAGTATATAATTAGAGGGTGACTGTCCAGTTTGTGGTAAAACAGAAATTTGTTTATATCAGCTGGCTCTGTGCTTACTTTTAGGGTCGTTCAAGACCCAAACATATCAGGAACATAGGTGTCTTGGGGGTATGCAAAACGGCTCAAAGGATTTAACCGATTTTTACAGTTTTTATTGGAACACAAGCTTTATGGTGTAAGATATGAGTATTTTATTGTTATTCATCTTAACTAACAACTCATCCATTCACACTGAATGGAGTATATTCAGTTTTTCCCAATTGTATTAGATTTGTCCCATGGGATTAGTTGCCAGGCACTTCTGAAGGATAAACCGGATTAGATAAGGTTTCTAACAGAGAGATAGAGGTCTTGAAAATGTACTGTTGAAATCTGCTTGTGTTACAGGCAAAGAAGCTATGCTTTGTTTCAACACTTTAAATTGAAACCTAACTTACTCAATTATATGTGAATAAAGTGGCCATGAACATGGTTTTTCAGTACTTAAGAAGCCTATACCATGTTTTAATTTCCTTTTGCTCTGATGGATTGCTTTCATTAATTGCTTTACTTAAATATGCCGGTTAACTTTAAAAAGTGCCACCATCCTAAAGTTTTAATATTAATCATAATATCTAATGCTAAATAGACAATAAAAAAATAAAAGAAATATATCAACAAATTAGATTAAAAATCAATATAAAAATTAAAAAAAAAAGATGTGGAAGATAATATATAGCACTACCCTTCCCGAAATGTGTCTTTTTTCCCCCTTTGTTTTCTGTGTTCTTAAGATCCTGATTAATTTAATTTAATTTTTTTTAAAGCAATGGTTCAGCTTGTGACTGTTACATATGGTTTGATTAACATTGTGATTAAGATTGTGCCATTATCAATAAATTCTGTAAGAATTTATTTTGTTAGGGATATTTAAGTGAGTGTAAGTTTCGGAGAGATTGGAATGTACGCTCCAGCTGCTCAACAGAAATATACACTGAGGTTTGTTTATTCACAGGGTTCTGACCATTAAGCACTAGCTGTTCAGATTCCCACTCCTCTAAACAGCTATGTTTGGAAACCCAACGTTTTCTTAACCTTCCAGTAACTCCACATGCCTCTCCGTCACCCCATGGATTTAAAAAATGACTGTTGGTTTTGATGTAAAATCAACTCGGTTTCTGAAGCCAGGATACTTTTGTAAGCAGTACTCAAATGGAGATGGTTGGATTTCTCTCTATTAAGCTGATAATATTCATTTTTATGCGATTTAAGACATCCTATGGACATGCAGAAAATCCCTGCAGTGTCTGGTCCATTCACAGTGGTCCTACAACAAAGCCTCACACCTCCTGCTCTGCGCACTGTCTCATCTTTGGCCTGCGTTTCCCTCTTCTATGACATCTGCTCAGGGTTGAAGTTTCACTTAAAAGGGGGGCTAAAGCAGTCAATCTGCTCTTTGAAATTGGTTTGTATTGCCTTGGGTGGTGATGGAAATGACAATTCTGTGCAGACTAACATGGGTTTCCTGCTGGTACCACCAGTGTGCTACAACCCCCCCAAAAGCTTTATTTCATTTACTCATGCCACTCCAGACTGACAGGCCTCAGACACTTCTAGTGATGTGGAGGAGTGTGTGAAGGTAATGGACCAAAGCCATGTTTGAACACCTCCAAAAGCGGGAGGAAGATGCAATTCAAAACAATGGTCTTACTAATCCCTCTAGGCAATTATTAAAGCATTGACAGACTGCTTATTCACTACTGCTTATACAGATTTTTAAACCATTTATTTTTCCATCATTACTCTAATTATTGAAAATTATATATTTAATATATAATTTACCTATGTGTATTTTAAAACAACACTTTAATATGAAAAATACATGCATTTTTAAAATATTTATATTTTTGTCATTATTCAGCAGCTCAAATTGTGTAGCACTGTCTTGGTGTATAATCTTGTTCATTTAGAATTGTCCAGTGTCCAGCTCATTCAATTTTTTGTAATAGTACAGAACTGCAAAAAACAAAAAATATACATTTACCTAACAATTAGAAAAAATACTTAACATATGTGATCGAGCACACACTGCGGTATTTTTAAAATAAATGTAAAACATTTTGTGGTGCAAAATAAATCAAATTCTTCACCTGTCTCAGTGCAATAGATGTAATGGGATAGGTTTAGAAATTGTATAGGTGACAGAGATCTAAGGAGAATATGCCATAACAAATTTAGAGTTGTTTAAAATTTACTCTTGGTAAATCATTACAGCTGAATTTAGAAAAAATGAACTACACCAAAATTCAGGTTTTTTTTGTGTGAAATATACAGGAAGACTGTCCAGTTTCATAACTTCAATAAAATTTATAGATTTATGATGGTAAATGTACTTTTTTAAAATCATTATTAGATTCAGAACTCAAACAATGTTGCACCAGACTCTTCCCTGTGGGAAAGAGAACTGCTAGACTATAGCATGTAAAACATAACACACAAAATGTCATTGCATAAATCTAGTTAACTTAAGATAGAATTATCGGGCCAATATGTGTTGATTGCATGAGCAAGAACCAACAATTACATTCATTTTAACTCACATCTTTCTAACTGGAACCAAAGAGCATGTTTTATCCAGTCATGCCTCATTTTACGTTAGTAACCCCATCAGACCATACATTTCTTTTTTGTATAAATGCAAATATGTTATCTAATGTTTATTACATTATTGGTAATTATTTGTACACAAATGAATAAATTACTAGATATATTCTTTGTAATAAGAAGGATCACATTGTGTGCTCATTGTTAATGTTAATTTTTTTTTAATTTTAGGAAAAGTATAACATTTCCAAACTATAGACAAAAACATTAAATGCTCATGGCATTTATTTTAATTAGCATATTTTAAATAGCACCCATCAACATTTCATTTTAAAATGTATAAAACACTATATTATATAACATATATTAAAATGAATGGAAATATTAGTATATAAATTTGCCCAGAATGCCTGAATTTCATGACTGGTGAACAGACTAATCAAACCAAAACCAAAATAATGCAGTGGATTTGCTAGATCTTTTATACGTGCATACATTATATGTGTGTGTGTGTGTGTGTGTGTATACACAGGTTTGTAATTATATCTTTGTGGGGGCTGTCCATTCATTTCTAGGGAGAAAACTCTAATCCTAACATGACTACCATATCCAGCCCAAACCTTGCCCATAAGCATGCCTGTTTACAGATTTCTGTGGGAACCTGAAAAATGGTCTCCACAATGTCAAAATGACAGGTTTTATTACATTGCGGGGAACATTTGGTCCCCACAATGTAATATAAACATAATACACACACACACACACACACACACATGCACATATTTATGTATAGGTTATTGTGTCTTAAAAGTGATTCTACATTATATTTAATTGGCTTGCATGTGGCATTATCTGTTATCATGTATGTTTTAGCTGATTTTTTCCTATATAATACCTGTTTCATCTATGTAATATAGTTATTTCTGAGTTGATTTTCTACATTACAGTCTTACAGGAGTTTGTGATATGCAACACTGATAAACAATTTTGAATCTATTGTGAATTGACTGAAATGCTCTCAATACTGATACGACCTTATGATTAGTGCTGCTCAGACAAATACTGTTTTGTGAGTCACTTGTTTGTGTATATAGCCGTCACTGTCCCTGAAGTGTTGTTTGTTTGTTCGTTTGTTTGTTTTGCCACAGAATGCTGTAGGGAGATTAGTTTTTGACGTGTCATTGTTGGCCGCAATTGACCATCCAACCATTGCCCTCTGGAAGACAGATGAATGAAGCTTTCATTCTAACAAAAACCAAAGTCCATACATATAGAAGCCTCTGTGGATTTTCTCCATAATATTCAACACCAATCTGTAACTAATCAGTCTTGTTTCACATTACCCATAAGGATATTATTTGAGAGAGCTCAGTAATTTAAAGTTGTTGGGCACAGCTGTTTGAAACATATGACTGCATCAAAAAACTCAATAAACCTTTGTGAATCCAGATGTAAACACAGTAATTAACTGAAAGGTATTCTCCAAAATGCAAAACAATTTTAAGGGAAAGCCATGTAGGTAGATTGTCCCCTATACTGTGTCCCCTATACTGTGCTATAAATGAACAAAAATGCAAAAACCATGCAAACATTTAATTTGAGGTAATAATAAGTACAATTATTTGACAGATAGCATTTTCTAAAGCTTCCAAGTATATTATGTGATAGTAGAATATTTAAGGTGGTTTTGTACATAGTAATTATCATGAAATGTTACATACATCATTTCCATGGTGGGCATGGTGAAGATGTTCATATGCTGACCACCCATTGAGAATCTGTAATAATGGAGGTGTATCGCCCTCTTGAGGGGTGATACCAATAATATATTGTACATCTGCTACTATGGCATCTAATGTCAGGCGTTGTTGGTATTACTTATAGAAATAGCAGCAGCAGTAATGGTCACAAACGCATTAGTATCAATGGAAACTGTGGCACAGCAACAACTTGATAAATATGTAATCCTATGTATATAGGTTAGATGAGGAAAAAATATGTTTCCCTGAGATCTGAGCATAAATATCCAATTTTTTCAATTTAAGAAGAAATCAAACCATTTATTATATTTTATTTGCATAAATAGACATGTGCAATAAAATACTGTGGAAATTTGGAATTTATTAAAACATAAAAACAATACTCAATAGCATGTTCATGAGCTTGTATTATTGCAATGCTAAGTAAAAAATGAGGCCTAGTTAAATCTTTGGAGGAACATGGGTATGGCAATAGAAACAGGAAGAGTGTGATCAGTCTATGTTTAATTAGCAGTGGTCCTTTTACAATTTACCAGCGTGGATTTGCCTTGTTTATGACTAAGATCCTGTTTTTCTTATACGTGTTCTTTGTTTCTTTGGACAAGGAACGGATCTAGCTATTTGGGATGTTAAATAGAGAGCTAATTCAGTCAGAAGGAGCTTTTTTTGGGCCAGTCTGCTTGCTTACCCTTTTGTGTTCTGCCCTCTCCACATGTGTCCTCGCTCACTGGGCTGGTCAGATTTTTTTGTCTGTGATGGATAATCATCTTGGAACGCGACAGTCAGATGTGGTGGGAACTGGGCCTGCTCGAGGGTCCTCTCTGAAGGTGTTTGTTGTTAAATAGAACAATTCAGCTGTCTCTTTAGAAAGCTTGACAAAAGCAAATACTCCCTGCTGAAAATTTTCTTAGCCCAATGCACAAAGGCCCAAGTTTGTTTAAGAAATTGCTGCTAAAGAAAGCGTCAACCCATTAAGGTAATTATATGGAACCTGTGTCGTATAAAAGCTTAATTGATGTTAATGTTTGTCTAATTGGGGATTCAGGGAGAGCAAAGGACTAAAGGTCTTCATAGCACTTTCAGGCAAGCCCCTGAAAGGGGTCCTTCTGGTTTTCACACTTCCCACAATGGCTGCCCGTCTTTCTCACATTACTGCGTGTTTTCAGCTCCTTCCAGCATTCTGCACCACTACTTACAGCGCAAAATAAGGGTGAAGAGCCATTGTCTAGAGCAAGCACTTCTCAAAGAGTGTTCCTGACAGGGATTGTTAAAGGACTCATGTTGGAGACAAGGGGGTGTGAGGGTGAAAGCCACTGTCATCCACTCCTGTCATGTCTCCATTGAGCAGCAATAGGCTTCTAATTGCTGCATCTGTTTTTTCATACTTCCATTCTTTAAAACAAGTATTTCACCCAGCACCACATGTTCCTACACCCTGCAAAACTTATCTTTTGTGTGCATTAAATTATATGTTTGTCTGCAGGTTTGTCTGTATATGTGTGCATATGTGTGACTTTTTTTCTTCAGTCTACAAAATAAAGAACTTTTACATTTGAGCTTGTTCTTAGACCTCTTTGAAAAGTTCTGGCATTCTCTTTTTCGGCTATCCAAAATTCACCACGATGCAATGACTGATTTGTGCTTTTTATTTTACAGTGTAAAATGCATGTTATTGGTCAGCAATGGCATACATTGTTCTTGTGAAGTGTGCGTTCTGGGCACAGAAGAATAAGCGTTCACATTAGACTCTCCAACTCCTCTAATTAACTGAGCTCAGTGGCTTTCTTACCCTTGTGGAATCGGCAGAGTGAGAAGACGGATAAAAAGAGAAAGACGAATAATGCTGCTTGTGATTTTGAATCTCTATCTGTCAAGAACTTAAAAACACCTGTATGGCTGAATCCCAAACTCTTTGTCTGTCTCAAATATTGGTCCTCTGTCTAATTGCCAAGGCCGGCGTGTATGTGAAGGTCTTTCTCTGCAAGGTTAAAACAGGGCCAGTTGTGAAAGGCAAACTGATTGTGTGGCTGTCAGGCTCCCGCATGAGGCTCTTTCTGCAGATGGGAAGTGTGAAGGGGAGCAGAGAGAAAGGCACTTCATTAAACTTCCACCAAGCTGATTGGAGTGGAGAAGGCAATTCAGTACTAAAGTGGGGCTCCCATCACACCCTGCCCCCACCCACACCCACTTCCGCAAGCATGCTGTCACTCAAAACGCACAAGGCAGCACTGGCACTCTGTCAGTAAATCATCATTTTAAAGTGTATCTGTCGTTCCATGTGCAATATTCATGTTCAGATGACCTGCTATTTTTTATATGGTGGGACTGTACTTGACAGGCAGTGGCAATGACCCCATTTGAATGACCTTCCACCTCACTGCCCAATGATGATCAGAGCACTAGTTAGAGTGATGCCCAAACACAGCTCCCTCATAGAAGAGGGAATTAGCAGTCTTTTTCTACCCCAGTAGGTCATCTGCTTGTTCTCCTCCAGCTCACGTCTCATAGATATGTCAATTGCTTGTCAGCATCACAATGAAGGAACAGCTAGCATTTTGCCAGAGGCAAGATCTTCAGCAAAGTAAAACTTTCCTTCCATAGTGTTCCAAGTGATGAATGAGAGTAGCAACTGGATTTAAGGTAGAAAATAAATAAGTGAATACTCATCCAAGATTTTTTTGTTACTGTTTTTCTGCAATAACTGTCATGTATGTTTCATACTTGTCTTCATTTTACATAATTCTGAAACTGCATAGTGACAGTAACAGTGTATCTTAAAGATAATATTTTGGTGTGTGTGAATTATTTGTAATGTTATTAGACAAAATAAGTTGAAACAGATGGACTTTTGGAAGTGTAGCACCCATCGAAAGTGTCTTTATCGAAATGTCACCTCTGCTAGGAGTAACATAATCACAGTATTCTGTTAGAAAAATTATCCCACAGTCTTTCGCTACAAAGTGTCATATTACCCATCAGGGTACTTGGCCAATGAATAATGACCAGAAGTCATGACCTTTGGCTTTCCAGGATGACCTCTGAGAAACTGCAAATCGCTTTTAATATTTAGATTATGACCATCTCCAAATTCTCTGAAGAGAATGCAGAATGGAATTCCATCTTTTAAATTGCTTTAATAGTCATATTGCCATGTTATTGGAAAACAGATTTTTGATTTTAAACAAATATGTGGAAGCAGGTGTTTGAAATCATATGCCTGTCTTTAAATAATTCTGTAAACAATGACCTTTGTAAACATGTTTACAAGCTTATGCATGCTGGAGGTATTCTCCAATGAAACAACTAATTTTCTTGATAGGCTATGATAATCATGTTGTTGCACTGCTGTGCATTGTGCCAACATTATACTTCTTAATGTATTCTGATTCTTCTCTAAAATAACAGATCCCAGCATTCCATTGGTAAGTATCGGTTAGGCACAAACAAAGTAAATAAATTTTTCCTAACTCAAGTAATATGGCATGTATAATCTCTTTCTATAATAAGCTGAACTAAATGAATTGTAAAAATAGATAGATGAATTTTGCTGCTATGTATGTTTGTTTTTCCTTTGTAGCTCATTTATAGCACAAAGAAACCTCAATCTCACCTCATAATATCTAAAATGTAAGTATCTGGATATTAAATGAACAAATTACTTAAAAGATAAGCTATTGCATTCCAGTCAAAACAATTCTATGAAGCATCAGTTCATAGTTGGTAGGCAAGTTTTTTATTTTGGTTTTGTATACTGCATTTTTTCAAGATTTTTTTTTCTTTAAGGAATAAAGCATTTCTATTTTTGATATTAAATTGTACACACTTAAAATGATCAGAATTCTGCTCCCAGTTGTTAGCTTTTTGTGTCCATAAGAAAATGACAGAAATAGGATAATGTGCTTGTTATGTATTGTCCTTTTATTGCTTGTGGCTAGAAAGAACAATTAACATTTGGAAGCCTTTGGTATTTTCTTTGTGCTGCACCTGTGGTGATAGCTTTGTGTGAGGCTAAAAGGAAAGAGGAGTCAGATCAGAGGTCAAAGGTTAGAGCAGGGTCAAGAGGAAGTTATTCCTCAGTCCAACCATTCACTTATCATTCTTAACTAATGTGACAGCCATCTGTCAATCAGAATATTAAGGCACTTACACTGCAATAAATGCTGGAGTGTCACTGTAAAATTGGTATAGTTTCAGAGTGTATTGTATCACAATGTCAAAAAATTCTTAGTGGTATCAGAGAATTGCTGATAATTCATTTTTAATTTTATATATTTAAATGTTTCTGTAATTTATTGATAAAACTATTTATATTCACAAGCAAATTTCAAAAATGTGAAATGTAGAAACTTCATAAAAATAATAATTACAGAAATATAGCACAGACAAGTTGTAAATAAGAGTTTTGCATTAAGCTTTGTCTGCACTTCATTGATGGGGAAATTTCTCATAATTATTATTTTGATTTGTAAAATCAGGCAAAGTAGGTATTTTTAATGTATCATACTAAATTCTGTAGGTATGTAGCGATATATGATCTGACAATGTAGCTTTAACTGTTTATAACAGTTATGCTTAACTTGTGTCAATATTTTTTTTTCTGATAAGGAGTTAATACGGTAGAATTTTCAGTGTAATGTGTCACCTTGCCAAGTATGTTAATAATTCAGTCAGGATGATGATGCTCTTTGCTCTTTACAAGTATCTTGTGGTTCGATTTGGTTGTATAGAAAATTTGTTGTACAGCACAGTGACACAGTTATCCTTATCGCCTCATACCTTTGAAACCAAGGTTCGAGTGTCTACCCCGGCTCTAAGTGTGGAATTTGCATACTCTCTTTTTGTCGGCATGGGGTTTCCTCTGGGTTTTCTATCCCCTTCAGTCCAAAAACATGCAAAAGTGATTTGGGATTGCCAAATGGTGTGAGTCCCCAATCCTGCGTCATTCCCTGCTCTGCAGCCATAGCTTCCTGTATAGGCTCCGAATTACCTATCCTTTGTCCTGCAGAGGCAGGTACAGAAAATGGATGGATTGTGCAAACATTCATTCACTTTAACACATGGTTTTGAACTGTTTTTTTTAGTGCATAATATAATTTTATTCCCTGTCCGTCCGCCACCACCACCACCAACTTCATTGTTATGACAATAACTCAATAACCGTTTGGTGGATATTTTTCAAACATTGTAGAGGCACTGTATGTTAACTGGTGAAATGTTGAGACTGCCCCAAAATTGAAGCAGCACCGCTATTATTTGACAGATCTTTGTCAACTTTCACAGACATGGATCTGATCAATTTTGAGACAAATCACAGCAAAAACATCTATCTTCTCTACAGATTCCTGAAGAAAACATCTGTAAAGCCATGATTGTGGTGTAGCATTAAGATTGAATATGCATTCTTTAAAGACACAGATATACCTGTTAAAAAAATGAAACACTGCAGTAATTCTAAAATGGCTTTATATGAATTATCATTAATTAAAAATAAATCCAATATTACAGAGAGAAAGACAATTAATTGCAATTAATTGCCTTGAAAGACAATTAATACATACTCACACTCAGCATCATAATATCACACAAACACCACGATACTCTTACACAAACACTACTATACCCTCTTACATGCACAATGATACTCACTTTGATTTACTGTCATACCGTCATACACACAGTACTATTCTCTTGCTTCCAACTAGGACATTGATCTCTATTCAAAATCTTTAATAGAGCCCTAAGTTTTAACATGATAAAATATACCAACACGAACAGTGTTGAGTCATCCAATATCTCATTCTGAAAATATACCAATATACTGTGAACATTTGATATACCACCCAGCCCAAATGGTCCATCTCGTTTCATGGTCCCCCAGAAATATCTGTTTTGTTGTGAGCAGATTTTCAGCATTTTTTGTTTTGCATGTGTTTTCAGAATTTGTAAGTGTTTTCTGAATTTGCAGTACATTGCCATTTAGAGACTTCTGTACAAGTGGTTTCAGTGAGTCACTCCCAGTCCACCATCTTGCCATATCAATCATGATTTGGAAGGCAGGCTTCATCAAAGATAACCAGTCAGGAACTGGGAATTTAGTACCATTTCCATTTTTAATCAAACTCCCTTCCGTTTCAATCAAACTCTCTCACACAAACAACTATTCTCATTTACATATCCTACCATCCTCTCTTACATCCCTTGCACGTGATTATTTGCATTCACATGTATTATTTATTTCTCTTACATATGCTATTATTTGGTTTCAAATATAATTTTGTTATATATATATATTTTATACCATTGTTTCACATAAATTATTAACTTAATTTTTATGTACTACCATACCTACATATATATCCTCCTGAGACCCAAGGAAAAAAGTATCCTTCAATTGTAGGTTATTTGTCTTTGGAGGAAATAAGACATCTTACAATTTAGATTTTTTCAAATTTATTTTTATTTTCACAGCATGTCCTCTTTAGTGTACAACAAGAATAAATATGTTTCCTTACATCAGTGAAAAGATAGATGCAAAAGCAAAATATCCACTACAATGGACATAAATGAATGGGTGGGATCTCAGGAGGTTAAATGGATCTATTTTGACCATCGAATGCAAAGCGTAAAGCACAAAGCGTGTCCAAATCCATTTAGCTGATTTGACGGTGGAAGAAACAGACTTTGCGCCAGTGCAAGGGGTAAAAAGGTTGTCTTAACTCTTCTAATTATTCAGAGGTATGTTTTAGGTGTAACAAGGAATAAACCAATCCGAATGGTACGTCACGTCACCTTTAGAAGGCAGCGGAGCATGATCTACGGCGGATTGCTATTACAATGGTGTGTCTGGCAAGCCAGATCACTTTTTAGCCGAGGAAATGGACATGCTCTTGCGCGAGATGCAAAGGCGTGAGCACATCGTCTATGGGAAAATCACTGTTCCACCTAAGGCTTTTGAGGTTAAGCAGGTGTGGGATGAAGTAACAGCAAGTGCGTCCTCATTTTCTGTCATAACTAGATCTTCTGAAGGGGAAAACAGAAGATGGCTGCTTAACGAGCACAGTGGCTGGGAACGGGGTATTATTTATGCTTGTATGTTTTTGTTATTTTAATTTTGGGTCTGCAGTTCACAAAATGTAAATAAAAGTACAATCATTGTTCAAACAAAACACAGCCTACAGATTTAAGGTGTTCTAAGATGTTCAAATAAAAGGCAATTGGACTGTAATTTTTCTATATCTTGCAATTTAGATTCCTTACCAAGCTACAGATTCAGCTCTTCTGCCAACTGATCCCTCCTTGCCTGTGTACATTCCTTTGTTGGCATCGGCACATGCAATTCAGCATCATGCCCTCTAAAGTCCTCCAATGTGTCCTCATTTATGTTCAACAGACATCCATCACACATGGCAATATTATGCAATATACAACATGCCACAAAGAATGCTGCGACCTTCTGAGGGCTATATTGTTCCACCTGATTTATCTAAATATCTGAAATTTTCTCCTTTTCAGCAATCCAAATGTCTTTTCAATTACAGCACATGCTTAATTCTGATAATGAACTTGAAAGATTTTTTAATGCCACGGTTTGTTCTTTACTTAAAACATATTTGTTTTCTTTAGGTGTTTCATTAAACTGTATGATTATGTAAAAGGGCCAGATGTACTCTATAATAAAACATATATAAATTATATAAATTAAATAAATAACAAAAAACCATTACTATACCTTGACGGCGTAATCTGTGTCTGTAACGAGCATTGCTAAAACTTGCGGCTTAAATACCATTTAATAATGCGCACTGACTTTAGATGTGGTTTTTGTTGGTTAAAAGCACAATGTTGTTTCGCTGCTTTAAAATAGCAACATGCCAACAACGCGCCTGGCCACACCTCATTTAAAAAAACATGACTCCTATTTGCGGAAAGTGGGAGCAAAATCATTTGCTATTTTGACGACATGCACACATGACGTGAAAATGTGCAATGCTCTGGTACAAAACTAGCAAAACCACTTTGCTTCTCACCGGTGGAAAATAGGGCCCTCTGTGTAATTCTGTAACATCTTTGCACTTTGTCTGTTTTGCATGTTTTGCAGAAGGTATCACTACTCTTCCTGTCCTGCTCCTTCATATTCTGTCTTACTCTGAACAGTTCTGGATCTTTCATAGAGATATGACATCTCTTACGTGCACTCATTTTCTCCTTATTCCATTCTGACTGTACCTTCATGTTGTAAGGCTGGATTCTGTTTAACCCTCTCTACCGCAGCCATGTCCCCATTGCCACTTGCTCTACCCAGAGTACTGACAGTCGCATCTCATTCCCTTAATGACCTAGGGATCGATTCTCCCATCAAGCACTTAAGTAAAAAAAAAACACTTAAAAAGTTATGCACTTTGAATTATGCGTAGAGTGAGGGAAGTAATTATTTGACCCCCTGTTGAATATAACGAAATGAGAAGTCTATAATTTCAATGGTGGGGATATTTTAACATCAGAAGATAGATTTTCAACAAAAAAAAGGAAAAATCATTATGTAAAAGGTACAAATCAATTTGTCACTTATCTAGGGAAATAATTATTTGATCCGCTAAGAAGCCAGCAAGAAATTAGGTCAAGTACATGTGCACTAATAGAACACAAGTAGTACTTAATTAAGTATTAACAAAAATTAACTAAGCCAGCATTCTCATTTAATGCCATTACTTTGTTAAATAGTATTCTTGGGTCACTAACCTGTCTACATCTTCAACCTTATCACCATGAAAAATACCAAAGAGCTGTCTAAGAGCTGTCAGAGACCAGATTGTTGACCCTCACAAAGGTGGATTGGGCTACATGACCACCAGCAAGCAGCTTGGTCAGAAAGTGACAACTGTTATTACAATTATTAATACAATTATTCACAAATGGAAAAAAAGACAAAATAACTGTCAATCACCCTCGGTCTGGGGCCCCAAGGAAAATCTCATCTCATGCGGCATCAATGATCTTAAGAACGGTGAGAGCTAACCCCAGAACTGCACGGGAGGAGCGTGTTAATGATCTCAAAGCAGCAGGGACCACAGTCACCAAGAAAACCATTGATAACACATTATGCCATTACAGTTTGCCCTAGCCAGACCTTAATTCTATAGAAAACCTATGGAGGGAACTCAAGCTTCATGTATCCAAGTGACAGCCTAAAAACCTTAAAGATTTGGGGAAGTTCTGCAAAAAGGATGGATGAAGATTCCTGCTGACCTGCCTGCAAATCTGGTAACCAACTACAAGAAATGTCTGACAGCTGTGCATGCAAACAATGGATATTCCACCAAGCACTAAAGCATGTTTTCCAAGGGATCAAATATTTATTTCCCTAGATAAATGACAAATTGGTTTGTAACTGTCACGATGATATTTTCTTGCTTGTTTTGTCAATAATCTATCTTGTGCTCTTAAAAAAACCTACAAGTGAAATTATAGACTTCTCATTTTCTTATTAATGGGTCATCTTAAGAATTCAGCATGGGCCCAAATAATATTTCCCTCACTGTATTCTCCCCTCCATCAGGGCAGAAATGCCCACTGCACTTAACCCAAAAAAGAAGGCACGGCTGTGCTAGAGGTATGATTTACTTGATCAAGCAAGTAATGGGGGTACCGCCCTCAATAATTCTGGCAACAAGCAAAACATGGAACATGATGCCAATTGATATTTATTAATAAAGTACTAAATATTTAATGGGTGTCCTAATTTTTTCATATGACTATATAGGTCTGACTTAATGATCACTCAACCATTTTCCCAAAATAGACATTGCGGTTTTAATATCAAACTACACAAAACATATTTTATCATGTACATCTTTCAACTATACTGCAAGTAACTGACAATAGACAATCAGTTTAATATGATGTACAGTAATATCTTAATTTGTTTTCTATGGTCAGCTGTTTCACTACACAACCAATTAGCATCAACAGAGGTAAAATCAGCATCTTAGACAATGGCTACGTTAACACTGCCAGCCACATCGTTCAATTCCGATTTTTTGCTCAGATCGGATTTGTCTATCTTGACGGTTCACATTCATAAGTACAAGTGACCTGTATCTTACTGTAATGTGAACGCATCGGTCCTCCGAAACGTCACGCATGCGCACATTGATACGTTTTTACATGGGTAAAAAGCTGGTCGTAAAATTGGCACCGCTGCGCTGATTCGAGTCTTTTGCCTCTTTAAATTTTGACTTCAAGCTCTTTATTTTTCTTTGGCATTGTAGCCACGTTCGTGTCCACGCTGTGCCATTTCTTTCGTAATTATTTCAAATACTACTCTATTACAATAGGTTACTTCCAGTTTAGCTTGAACAGATTAATTTCCCCAAATATCAATTAAATCCCCACCTTCTCCATCCTTCCACTGACTGTTATTGCAGCTCCTCCATTTTTACCTTCCTGAGCTGCTGGTGCAGGCTGATGTCAGCACATGCGTATAAGCAAAAAGCCACATGAATTCCGATCAGAGCGTCACATTCAGGTTGCGTGGCCGCGAATCGGATACGTATCGAATTAGTACCACAAACTGTATGAAAGTGGCACAAATCCAATGCGTGTCCACACAGCCCTGAAAAGATCAGATCTGTGTCACAAAAAATCCGATTTGAGTCACTTCAGCATGGCAGTGTGAACGTAGCCAATGTGTCTGTTGTCGAACTGATTATAAGAATTAAAGAAAATTGATATGCGTTTCGCATATGCGTTATGCCTGCAATGCATGATTCTAAACTAATTACCATAGTCACTGCCACTAATACTCCAAACGTACAGTACATCATTAATTGTAGAATGCTTACCAATTTATCAATCAGCCTATATTTTAATATTTGGAGGACCTGGACACTTTAGTGTCAGCTGTAACAGCATGCTACTGTATCAAGCAGAGGTGGATAGTTCAGGTCCAGAAAGTAAAAATTCAGACCAAGATTTTGTTTCAACCAACCTGTTGAGCATACAGTGCCACAGTCACAGATTACTCAGCTGGGTAGCTGAAACAAAATCTTGGTCTGGATTTTTACTTTCTCGACCTGAACTTTCCACCTCTGTTATCAAGGAACAGAGGAATTAGGAATTAGTTGACTTCAATTTGCAGGTTTGAACCTACAACTAAACACCTATTAGGCTAACAAACTATACTTGCACTGGGATGACTTCACCATTATTCTCAGCATTGGCAAGGTAGAAGTGATCCCCTAACCGCTGAGTGTGTCTGCTTCTGTAACATTCACAGTATGAACGTGTGTGTCAGTTATCCCGTGTCTACATGTGTGCCTGCTTTACCCTACATCCCAAGACAGATCTTATGGCTTAATGACCCTGGTTTGTACATCTGACTCCTTCTGTATATTGTCTTTGATTGATATTTTGAACTGTCCGCTCTGTGTCTGAATCCTTGGCCCCAAGGACTCTGCATTACATGAGTCTAATGTAGTGATTCTTCATGAGGACAGTAAGAGGAACACCCATTTACCTGAAAACAAAGTTTGACATGGTCAACAAAATTGAAGTTTGTTGTAATTAATGAGCACATGTTTTCTTCCTTCTGGTATTCCTCGGGTGTTTTATGTATTCCTTGATGCTGGAAACCAATCCTTTTCTATCTGTAGGTTTTTTATTTATCCAAATTTTTTGGTATAATTTGGTCAACACTTTGGATGTTCAGTAGCTTACAATATATTTATAGGAATGCCCCTATCACCTTTCCTTTTGGATGTGATCTTTAATCTAGCCTTCGCTTCCATTATTGAAGATTCCATGCTTTTAACTTCCGTAAACATTAGCTTGTCAAACAATGCACTTAAGTAAAAGCACATATAAACAGGCAAAAATGTACTATTATACAAGCTGAAGTACAGTGATCCCCCGCTATATTGTGGTTCAGCTATCGCACCCCCGCTATATCGCAGATTTTTCCCCGACACATCGCAGTTCTCTCTGTATGGCGTACCTTGTTTGTGGTCTGATTGTTTTCATTTTGTTTTAAGCCCTATGATAGCTCCCAAGTGTCCTGCATCTTCTAAGCCTTCTGGTAGTAGAAGAGGCTAAGCGCCAGAGAAAGACCTTGACCATTTGAGGAGAAGGTAAAGGTGGATATGCTCCGAGAAGGAAAGCGTTACGCAGAGGTCATTCACCATTATTAAATTGTTATTTTTGCATATTCCATTACGTATACAGAGAGATGTGTGTGTATATATATATAAACATTACATATTATTATTATGTTACTCATATCCTTAGCCCGACATCCACATATCATATGTGTTGTTTTAATAAGTTTACTTGTGTTTAAAGCGTATGGGAGAGGTAGATTTTCACCTATCACTGATAGGTCTGGAACGCATCTTTCGCGATAGGTGGGGGATCACTGTACTCCATTGGCCATTCTAAAAGTAAGTACTTGTTTATAAATATACACAAAGTATTAAAGTAAAAGTAAGCTAGCTGAACTTGTAATCCATAAAGGTCAGGGGCTGAGTGTGCTCTGTTCCCTCATGTAGTGGGTTCGAGGCTGGTTTGAAATCACTCTCATCCATTTTGTTTTCTGGATTTTTGTCCTCTAGTGTTTATTATTTTGTGGTCTATAGTTTCCCTAGGTTTATTGTGATTACATCTATGTATTTCTGTTTCTAGTTTTTCCTGGTTCCCCTAGTGCGTTGGTTCCCAAACTGGGGGGCAATTTCACAGGTCTTGCAGAGGGCACACCAATGGGATAACCTCAGGGGCATGTGCCACCCTAAAATAATCTCTTCACAGACTGGACAATTAAACAAATAAAGCAGTGCAACATTACAGTAACTAACAATAAATAAACCACTAACTTACATGTACTATTAAAGCATTTTTTAATTAACTTTATTTTACCAGGTAAATTAAATGAAAACCAGTTCTCACTGCTTTACGTGATATTTGGGAGAAATAGCAGATAACGCATCGGAACTTCCTGGGATACAAACGTCATACAAACGTTACATTCTTCAGCCAATAAGGGCAAAGTTGTGTCGTCACAGAGGCGGTTCCAGTTTGTTCAGCCGGCTGAGAGGTGCTGCCCGATCTGTCTTAAGTCGTCTCACTCTCACGAGGTTTTTGTACCATGTGACATGGTGACGCGTGATGATGTTTTGCAGCGCCGGACAAAAAAATCTAACCATGATGCATTGCGTCAGGACCAGAATGCATTGCTTTAAGCCAGTGCTGTAAGCGGCTACACAAAGTCGAACGCACCCATAGTTACACTCTGGAAGTGGCATCAAGTTAAGTGTTATTAGCCCAATAAATCATGAAAAATGAGGTTTAAAGTGAGGGAGACTATCCGGAAACCTGCGGTTATCATCAATAACAAAATGCGGTAATCTTAATTTGTGTACGCCAATGAATATTAACAGGAACATTAAATCTGCATTTGCATAATTTCAAACTTATGCTGGACTTTTATTTTTAATTGATTGCTCTTTTTTCTCCCGCAGTGGTGAAATTGCACCATTTGTATTTTGTAATTGCATTTGTTTCGCTCAGTTAGAAAAGGGAGTTGTATTTCAAATAAAGTTTGAATCTGAACCTGTGTAGTTTGAATGGGGGGGGCTCAATAATGTTCCTATCTAGAAAAAGGGGGGCCCTGCAGAGAAGGTTTGGGAATCACTGCCCTAGTGCTTGCCATAGATTCTCAGTCTTTACTATTTATTAATTCTCTTGGTTCTGTGGGTTTTTTGGGTTATTGTGTCCACCTGTTTCTTATTGCTCCTGTGTCTCCCTTGATTGATTCATTGATTAAGTTACACCTGTTCCTTGTTTTTACCTGGATGTCAAGTGTATTTAAATGCCTTCCCTCTTGCTGTGCTCCAGTCTGCCATTGTAATATCATGGTGTAATGTTGCTATGTGCTTTGTTACCTGTTACCTGTTACCTGTTACCTGTTACCTGTTACCTGTTACCTGTTCTTGGTTCTGCTCTCTGTGTTGCCCTGCTTCCTGGTTGTGTTTCCCTTAAGGTTTTTGTAGCTCGTTTTAGTATTAAGTTCTGTTATAGTTTTCTGACCCTCATGGTCCTTTAGTTTGTGTGATTCCCAGTGTTCTGTACTTCCCTTAAATAAAACCCCTTTTTGTTTTTGGAGCCACAAGTGGATCAACACTTTTCCCACCTACACCAATGCCAAGCCACCGTAACAGTATCGTTATCAGGATATGAGATTTTTGTCATATCGAAAAGCTGTATATGTATGTCTTATTAAATTAAACTTACCAGCTAATGGCAACAGGATGCAAATTTTAACACTTTTGTCATGACACTATCAATGTGCTATTCACAATTCATCAATAAGTCAGCCTGACCACAATCATCTGAAGATCACCTCTTGCCATTTCCAGATCCACTTTCCATAATGAATCAAAAGGTGTTGTAAGAAGTACAAACATAAATCATGCATTTTTTTTTATTATCATCATTATCATCAACCCGATTAAACATCATCAACCTAATCATCAACCCAACCTTTAAACCCAAACCATTGTGAAATACTTCTGAGTACAGACAAGAACAAAGGACGCGGCCACACAACCCCATGGTGCTGAACAAAGAAACACAGTGGGACACGCGCGTCCAAAACAGACAGGAAACAAGCACATTGCATGCCACTCCCCAGCATCTTGCTCGTGAACATCCAGTCTCTAGAGAATAAACTAGGTGACCTAAGGGTGAGGTTGAGGTTTTAGCGTGACGCAAGAAACTGCAATATACTATGTTTCATGGAAACATGGCTGACCCCCCTGGAAGCGGATCTAGCGGTGACTCCATCAGACTCTTTCTCTGCATTTCGCATGAACACAATGGCAGTGGGGAACAAAACTAAAGCTGGGGGAGTCTGTTTCATGGTGAACACTATGTGGTGCGAGGCAAAGAGCGTTTCTACTCTCTCTCGCTCCTGCTCACCTCATCTGGGATATCTGACCATCAAATGTCACCCATTCTACCTGCCTTGAGAATTCAGCTCGGTTATCACTACAACTCTGTTATCTACACTCCACCTCTTGCGGACTCAGGTACGGCTTTGTCTGAATTACACGATATGCTTAGTGCATTATAAAACAAACACCCAGACGCAGCACTCATCGTAGTGGGGGACTTTAATAAAGTGAACCTCAGACTAGTTATATTGAACTTTTATCAGCATGTCACATTCAAGCAGGGCACGCCGTTCAAGCAGGGCTACAAAGCTATTTCCCAACTGGCTTTTGGTAAATCGGACCACAATGCTGTTTTCCTCATACTGGAATATAAACAAAAGCTTCTTCAGCAAGTCCCGGTCACGAGGGAGGTAAAGCGCTGGACCGGCCAATCAGAAGCCACACTACAGGACATGCTCGATGACGTAGACTGGGGCATGTTTTAGTCATGCGCAGAAGACATCGATGAGTTTGCGGACATAGTGGTTAGCTTTGTTAGTATGCTTGATAACGATATTATCCCCATGGCGACGGTTAAGACATTCACAAATCAGAAACTGTGTGTGGATGGAACTGTCCTCAAGGCTGTAAATGCCGTACCACTGCATATAACGCAGGACAAACTCACCACCGACAACATGAGTGCTCATAAAGCAGCTTCATAGAGAGTACGGTGCGGCATCAAGCTAGCGAAAGAACATTACAGCAAGCATGTTTAGTGTTACTTTCGCCATATTCGTGATAACTGGGACTATGCACAATTAAGGACTTTAAAGGCAAAACCACTGTGGTTTCAAGCATCGACTCTGCTTTTGCAGACAAATTCAACGCGTTCTACACCCATTTCAAGCCCATTTCATACTAGGGCTGGCTACTCAGCTAACGCTAGCCACAGCCTGCTAGCGGAGTGCTGTAACATCGTCAGCTTCACACAGCGTGACGTGCGGAGGGTGCCGCAGCAGCTCAACACCAGGAAAGTGCCGGGGCCAGATGGCATCTCCAGGCACCTGCTACACTGCTGTGCTGAGCAGTTGACCGGAGTCTTGACCTCCATCTTCAAGGAGTCTGGCTCAGTCTGTGGTCCCCACCTGCTTTAACCCTCTGGCCCGATGCCGCGTACCCTTCTTGTGTATTTCAGTTTATATCTCGCTGAAATCTTTATTTAGAATCATGAAAAAAATGCTAACTAAATCCATAATCTGTCTTCTATTCAAAATGTCCATTGTCGAAAGTATTAAAGTTTTTAAGAGTAGGTTAAATAGGCAAAAAAATAAACCATGTCATCTTTCTTTGATTTACCTGCATTGGGGGCATGTACTACTGTCCTCACATGAAGAACGCTATTCGCATTCTAAATAGCCGCATTACCGTGTATTCAAATTCAGGGGCATCGGAAGAATTTTGAACATGGGGGGGACACAGTGGTGGGGGTCTGGGGACACTCCCCTAGAATTTTTTTTAATGAATTAGATGCCATTTCCTGCATTCTGGTGTATTTTTAACAGGTTGTTAAACACCTAATTTTACCTACAAAAGTCACTTAATTCAAAGACTATTTTAGAGACTCAACAATAAGTCCTCATTCAGCTAGTCCATATTCATCAGCATGTTTTTAACTGCTACCCACTGCTATGCCTAAGATAATGAAATGAATGTGACACAGTTTATCACCAACAATGAGTTTATGGTGCATTTTACTTCTTATTTTGTATATTCTTTTTTATTTAGTTTTAGATGTAACACAACATGCCACTGTGCTGAGCAATTGTGACCCTCAACTGTATGTTTAAAAATAAGAATATTCATAATTTCACACAATGAACAGGCATGACATGGCATCATGCAGCCTTCATAACACAAAATCACACTGTCAAGCAATGGTGACACATAAATAATGGCAATAGGGCTGACGTTACCTCCTCCAGGACCGAGGAGCATGCACCTTTACTGTCTATGGCCTGCACTGACAATTCACTTCACTTGCGTGTGGTGAGTAGTTGTAGGTAACCCAAAAAACCCGGAGTGGTCTCTCAGTGCTTGGTGTATTCTCTTATCGATCAAGTACAATGGATTCTTTCACAAAGCAATAGAAACAGCGCAGGGTGAACTGATATTTAATGTTAAATGGGGGGGTCCAAACGAATAATTATGAAATGTGAGGGGTACACGTTCCCCTCAGATTTAATGGTGGGGATGCCCATGCACATTTGCATGGTAATTTGATGAATGGTGAAACGCGATCTAAATACATCCTCATCAGCACCATAAAAAGGGGGGGGGGGGGGGTGTGGGTGAGGCCAGGTGTGAATGGCTCATGCAAACACAAGAGCAATGGGAGGAGACCAGAAATAGGGACATGAGTTAGGTTTTTCTTATTTATTTATCCAACTGAATGTTGCAACTACACCATTTAGTCATCTTCATGTACCCAAGACTTTGGTGATCAGATGATCCAAGATGGCGGCGTGAGTAGTCATATGCGTGGTGGCTTCTTCATGCGATCTGAATTCGGTGCTAAATGTTTCATGTTATTGTCGGCGTCCAACTGATGTTTTGTTGTGCAAGTGCGCCGTTAACATGCACCTCTGCGTGGATGATCGGGAAACTCTCATAAATGACCGTAATCCGAAGAAAACATCACTGGACACAGCAGTCATGGAGAACTTGGCTTGCTACGTGGAGTGGGCTGCAGAGCCTCGGAGCGGCGCACAGTCGCAAGCCAGCAGAAGCTCACCCAAAAACGGTACGACCGAACCCGGTTTTTATCATCGCTGCTGACTTCAACCAGGCAAACCTTAACCCTCTGGGGTCTAGGGGTAGGGAACACATTTTCACTGACTGGGGCATGGTCACACATTTCATTCAATATCATAAGCTTAATTCATGGCAAATAAATTATTTGTGATATATTTGTTTTGGCATTACATTCATCTTAATTTTAATATACTATGTCAGATTTATGTTAAGTTTGTAATTTGACATCAAAGTATAGACATTTCAAAATGCAGTTTGGAACACTTGCAGAAACATAATAAAAGTACATAGTAAGCAATACTGGCAGTTTGTTTTGATCCCAGATATCTGATCACCAAAGTCCTGGCTACATGAGGATGACTAAATGGTGTAGTTGCAACATTCAGTTGGATAAATAAATAAGAAAAAGCTAACTCATGCCACTATTTCTGGCTCCTTTCATTGAATATGTAGTAACTTTTATGTGTATGAATGAGCCATTGACACCTGGCCACGTTCCCCACCCCCTTTTATGGCACTGATGGGGATGTATCTGGATCGCGTTTCACCGTTGCGTTGTTAATCAAATTACCATGCGAATGCTATTTGAATAAACGCTAATGTGGCTATTTAGAATGTGAATAGCAATCTTCGGGTGACAGCGGTACTACATGACCCCGATGCAGGTAAGACAATGTAAGGTGACATGGTTTACTTTTTTGCCGATTTAGCCTAATTTTTAGAACTTTAATACTTCCGACAATAGACGTTTTGAAAAGAAGATAGATTACGGATTTATCCAGCGTTTTTTTCATGATTCTACATTAAGATTTCAGGGAGACATAAACTGAAATAGCTGAGAAAAGTACGCTGCGTCGCCGACAATGCGCTCGACCCCAGAGGGTTAAAACAGTACTGCCTAGATTTCACCAGCACGTGAACTTTGTGTAACCTTGGGCTGCAAGGTTACGCAAGAACCAGACTACGCCACCCAAGGCCCTGCCCCTTAGGATGTATAATTAACCCCCAGAACTTCCACCCACAGCCACCTTGCATGAACACAGAGACGCATATCCCAGAATTAAAACAGTTTATTAACACAATATTTAAAACCTCCAAGCCGATAAACAATTATCAGCATATAACACCACTACAACCAGAACATGACAAATAGGGGTTGAGAGCAAAACCCAGGCACTGGTGGTCCAACGCTATAATCCTGCCTTGACCCCTTAGCCAGCCAGGGAAGGTGCTTACCTGGAGGAAAAGGAAGGGAAGAGGAAACACCACACACATGCACACCAAGGACTCACATATCCAAGTGGGAGTTAACACCAAAAATCACAGCAAACCACATCCTGGAGTTAGTACCTATAATTCACCCCACATTCACTCCATGCAGTGCAGGAAACAACCTCCAGCTCCCAAACTCCAGCACCACATTCACTGGCGCTATAGATGGGGAAGCGGTCAATAAAATACCCTCAAGACCCCCACCCACTATACCAGCCAGTACCCAGTTAGCCCTGGTAACCACCCCTTATTCACAACCATACCAATACAACCCACATAATCTTACAAAACAATCAAAACAGGCAAAACAGCAGTGACAGTCTCCTGAGCAGCAGCATAAACCCAGACACTTGTCACCCAGCACCCAGCCTTGCACCGCCGCCTGGACCCGGAACCAACCGCTCACCACAATTCCCGTCGCTCACAGGAGTGTCACAGCAACAATCGGACCACCCCCCCCTACCGGCTTCCACCACTTTTATCCACGCCGATCCTAATTAATTGCGTGCGCGGCTGTTTCTCCCCGATTAAAACTTCGCTGCGGAACACCCCCACTTATCTACTAAACAGCCTCTCGTACATGCAACCCGATACGGGATCCGTGGGTGACGTCATCCCTAACAATCACCGGTTACATTCTACCCCCTCCACTTGAATCGACGTCCCGTCGATCCCACTCCCGTAACCCCACGGAAGACAACCAAGTCAATCCCCGGAAACCCTAAGACTCACATCCAAAGGCCCCCGAAGTTGCAGCCCCAATGCTAGTGCTCACCATAGAGACTGGAAGGCGATGCGGATTAGAATGTTGCCCCGCCGTTACCCGAGTACTCCGGCGCAGGGCTCCAGCCCCAGTCATGGTAGATTGACCATCAAGGGACCAACCACATGCTCCTGCACCTGGTCTGAGGTCCTCAGCCCCAAGGTCAACTTCCTGTACCCCAGTAGAACAGGGCCTAGGCAGTGCCCTTGTCGACTCCACCTCAGATACCCCTGGCACAGCCACGATCACCCCCGAAACTGACCCTTCATCATGATCAGCCATGTCCGGCCGGCCAAGATCCCTGTCCACTGGTCCCCTGGATTCTTCCATGGGCCCCCGGGTAAGATGCTTGCTCAACAAAACACCCTTTATCATGGTCCGGTGTACTTGCTGTACCTGTTCCAAATCCTGAATGGGCGCCACGGTATACACTACTCCTCCAGGCGCAGGTGCTCGCAACACTTGGTACACCACCGGGGACCAAACATCCTGGATTTTATTACGGCCCCGCACTGAATGGTTACGCAGATACACCAATTCACCCACCTCCAATGGTGCACACAGTGCCCTTGAGTCATGCCTTGCTTTCCGACGGTCAGCTGCACGTCGCAACTTCCCCCGGACACTACTGAAAGCCACCTCCAGGCGCCTCTGATGTTCCTGCACCCACTCACACCTAGTACCCCTCCACAGTTCTGACCTCCTACCCAAAAGAAAATCCACTGGTAACTGAGGTTCCTGGCCAAACATCAGAAAGTGTGGAGACTCACCAGTAGTCTGATGTGGGGTTGTGTTATAACTAAACACCAGCTGTGGAAGATACTGTGGCCAGTGGCTCTTCTGTTCTGTCGACAGGGTACGTAATAAGTTATGCATTGTGCGATTGAAGCGCTCGCACTGACCATTCCCTTGTGGATGATAAGGGGTAGTGCGAGTCTTCTGGATATTATACAAATCACACAACTGACGGACAATCGCACTTTCGAAACACCAACCCTGATCGGAATGGAGCCTTGCTGGAACTCCAAAACGATAGAACCATTCCCTAAGGAGAACACCTGCCACAGTAGAAGCTCGCTGGTCCCGAGTGGGTATAACCTGGGTGAACTTGGAAAACACATCAGTTAATACCAACACCTGTTCCAACCCATCCCTAGAGGGCTCCAAAAACGAGAAGTCTATGGCTAACACTTCATTTGGCCTATTTGCCAACAAATGGCCCATCGGAGCCCGTCCCTGTGTCTGGGAAGATTTAGCGAGTGTACAACGCTCACATTGTTCACACCATTCCCTAATGTCCTTTGCCATCCCTGGCCAAAAACACCTCTGGCGGACCAAATCCGCTGTCCGCTCGTTGCCCTGATGTCCCTGGGCGTCATGCAACTGGTGCAAAACCTCTTTCATTAAAGATGCCGGGAGCAGGAATTGCAACCACCCTTCTCCCCCATCAGGCCTAAAGACCCTACGGTGCAGGAGACCATCTGCCACTATGAGGCGGTCCCACTCCCGCAACAAAATTCGTGCAGCTGGCGGCAACCCATCTCGTTTTCCTCGACTCGGCTTACACCCTGCCACCCAAAAAGGAAGAACAGCACTAATGATAGGATCCATCTCCTGAAGCTTCCTCAACTCAGCCGAGGAACGCTGCGGGAGCACTGTTATAGCCGACTGCGTCGCTGGTGGCACCCATCCCGACATGGCCTCCTGTAGGGGAGATGGCAACACCCCTTCTGGGAAAACTGATACCAAACTCTCGGAATTAGACTCTAGTCGTTGCCGTGACAGAGCATCAGCATTGCCATTAGTTCTACCAGGCCTATAGCGAACCGAAAAATTAAATGCTGCCAGTTCAGCCACCCACCTCTGCTCAGTTGCCCCTAATTTAGCAGTACTCAGGTGGCTTAAAGGATTGTTATCTGTCCGTACTACACACTGTTGGCCCCATAAATATTCCCGGAATTTATCTGTCATTGCCCACTTCAACCCCAAAAATTCCAGCTTCATAGAGCTGTACTTCCTCTCAGCTGGGTTGAGGCTCCGGCTAGCATATGCCACAGGACGCACCTTTCCCTCCTGCTCTTGAGAGAGCACAGCCCCTAGTCCATGATGACTCGCGTCCACCTCCAAAATAAAAGGCAGAGAAAAATTTGCAAAAGCCAAAGTCGGGGCATTAACAAGTTGTACCTTCAGCTGCTGAAAGCTCTCCTCGCATCCTTCTGGCCACACCTCCTCCACACTCGACCTCTGGCCCCTACGACCCCTACCCCCCCCTTGTTCTGCTACCAAGCGATGTAGGGGAGCCGCCAGTCTTGCAAAGCCCTCTACGAAACGCCGATAATAACTGGCGAAACCCAGGAAAGACCGCAATTCCTGGATATTCCTCGGCCTAGGCCAGTTTGCTACTGCAGACACCTTCTCTGGGTCAGTAGCTACAGGAGATACGATGGCCAAGGTAGCGCACCTCCTTCCTAAAAAAACAACACTTCTCCAAATTAGCCTTCACTCCCTCCCTCTGTAATCGCCCCAACACCAACTCCAAGCGCTTCAAATGTTCACCTGCATTGGAGGAAAAGATGATAATGTCATCCAAATACAACCATAATGACTGCCCATTCTGGTCCCCAAATATCCGCTCCATCAATCGCTGGAACGTGCTAGGCACATTACACAACCCAAAGGGCATTCTATTAAATTCAAATAACCCAAAGGGGGTACAAAAAGCTGTCTTAGGACGATCACTCTCCGTAACAGGGATTTGATGGTATCCACTGGACAAATCAATGGTTGAAAACCACTGAGCCCCGATTAAGGAATCTAGCGTCTCCTCAATACGAGGCAGAGGGAATGCATCCCTACAAGTTTTGCTGTTCAACTGCCGATAATCCACACACATCCTCAAGCGGCCATCTTTCTTTTTCACCAACTCAATGGGAGAGGCAAAGGGGCTACAACTCTCTCGGATAACTTGGCTATCTAACAGTTGATGAATATGAGCCCTCACAGCCTCATAGTCCGACGGGGGAATACGTCTAAACCTTTGTCTCACAGGCTTATCATCCATAAGGGGAATATCGTGTGACAGGAGCGTAGTACATCCCAAGTCACTCTCCGATGACGAAAACACTCCAGCATATTGCCTCAACAAACCCCTAACACTTTCTTGCTCCAATGATGGTAATGCTGACAGATCAAGTCCCTGAATTTGCTCCAACACTGGATGGTAACCATCCATATGGGCATTCACAGAAAGGGCTACCCCACCCAAGGTACTCTCCTTCCCAGGGGGCTGATTTACCGACCCCAACCTCTCAGTCACCCCGGGAGGCAGACTTACTACTTGGGCCTGTGTCACTATACCCACTGGACAGCGCGGATAAAGAATGGCCATGGTTTTATTGATGTTCAAAATAGGAACATACACAGTCCCCTTATATATTCTGAGGAAGGTCGGAAGGGGCAACAAACTACTTGGGAGCTGCCTAGCTCCACTGGGGGGTTCAAATAACACTTCCCCTAAAGCTCCGCCCAACTTCTCGGCGCAGGTTGCTGCAACAAACTTAACTGTTCCCCCAGGTATATAGACAGCCTTTCGGCCTCTTACTTTTGCCAATCCCGTGGGGTGAGTGTCATTAACTTGAGCTTGCTGGCAGAACTGGAACACCTCCCTCCATTGTTGAACCTCTGGACCAAGGGTGGAACCATCAAAAAGGGCTGAACCATGCTGGATAAATAATTCAGTATAGCATTCCCTGATCACATTCATTCCCAACACCCCTGGTGTATTAGAACCATGTGGCCCAGGAGGATCCCTAACCACCAACCAGCCTCTCTTTGGTAGATGTTTACCCAAAACCTCAACTGCCAACTCAACATAACCCACATATGGTATTTCAAGACCATTTGCTGCCTGTAAATGCAACCAATTACAATCTTTCAGTTGGCCCTGCATGTGCTCCCGAAAGAGACTCTCTGGTAGGGTTGACACCATTGACCCTGTATCTAATAAACACTTCACCCCTACCCCCCCTACTTTAACAGTTACAGTAGGGCACTGACCTACCAACAAGGAAATGGCCTGACATACCGGGGTAGGCCGACTAGAGCCAATGTTGCCCCCTTCCAATGAGTGGCTCAACGCATTGGAGGGGCCTAGTTTTCCGACGGCTGGGATGTAATACCGGCTTGACCAGCAGATACCCGAAGACCCGGCAACGCAACCCGTTCATTGTCACACTCCCGTGCATAGTGGCCTGGCTGCTGACACCTACGACAAACAGTACCAGAGCGACTCTGGCCCATCGGGCGCTGCGAAACTGATAGGGCAGAAACACTTTTGGTCAGGAAATTCAATTTCTCCTGGTGTTTTAGCAACATCCGCTTTAGCTCGGCTAACTCTACACCAGTGGGCCCGGGAGGTAAAGGCTCAACCTTAGGCGAGGGTTGAGTGTAATGCATAGCACACAACGAGGGCACAGAATAACTCCTACCCCTCCCACATTCACTAGGCCTCCCCTCCCGCTCCCATCGGATGGCTTCGGCCCGAACATCAAGCATGGACAGCTGGGGGGCCTGGCGAACAAAGTGCTTCAACTCCCTACGCAGAGCTGGATCATACACATACTCCACAAACTGATCACGCAACAACATATCAGAATCAGGGACAGAATCAGGAGCACATTGCAACACTTTATCCATCAAGGAACAAAGAGCATGAGAATATTCCTGTAATGATTCTCCCTCCTGTTGTTTACGTGAAAAGAAACCCTCCTGTAACTCAACATAGGACTTCACACAACCATACAATTCCTTCAAAATAATGGCTATTACAGCAGGGTCCTCCCTTTCAGCCCTACTCCGATACCGAATTTCAGCCCATCTAGATGATCATACATAAAATAAGCTTCCTCCAATCCATTCAGATGTCAGGCCCTCACGCTAGCCTTTACCTCCTCCAACCATTCATCCACCCCAATCCCAAAAGTTCCCCGAAACACTGGGCACCTCCGCTCCCTAGGTATATACAACCGTTCCATCCCAGTGTTAACCAAATGCCCTTCAGTCCTTGCCGTTGAACCGCTGGTGCTGGGCTGTATCGGGGCATACTCCCGCCGAAGATGTTCATTCTCAGCCTGCAGCTGTTGCACCAAGTCCTTGAGTCCCTGAACCTCTTCAGACATGGCTCCTCTCCACACACACTGCAGAATAAAAATCCAGCCCCAGCCAGTACAGGTAATGTCCGTCGATGGGCCACTGCTGTTTTGCCAACCAATCAAATCAATCCAACAAACAGAACACACCAAAAACTGGGATACTTGTCTCTGGTAAGAAAATGCGTATCCTGCCGACTACGCCAGATTGTAACCTTGGGCTGCAAGGTTACGCAAGAACCAGACTACGCCACCCAAGGCCCTGCCCCTTAGGATGTATAATTAACCCCCAGAACTTCCACCCACAGCCACCTTGCATGAACACAGAGACGCATATCCCAGAATTAAAACAGTTTATTAACACAATATTTAAAACCTCCAAGCCGATAAATAATTATCAGCATATAACACCACTACAACCAGAACATGACAAATAGGGGTTGAGAGCAAAACCCAGGCACTGGTGGTCCAACGCTATAATCCTGCCTTGACCCCTTAGCCAGCCAGGGAAGGTGCTTACCTGGAGGAAAAGGAAGGGAAGAGGAAACACCACACACATGCACACCAAGGACTCACATATCCAAGTGGGAGTTAACACCAAAAATCACAGCAAACCACATCCTGGAGTTAGTACCTATAATTCACCCCACATTCACTCCATGCAGTGCAGGAAACAACCTCCAGCTCCCAAACTCCAGCACCACATTCACTGGCGCTATAGATGGGGAAGCGGTCAATAAAATACCCTCAAGACCCCCACCCACTATACCAGCCAGTACCCAGTTAGCCCTGGTAACCACCCCTTATTCACAACCATACCAATACAACCCACATAATCTTACAAAACAGGCAAAACAGCAGTGACAGTCTCCTGAGCAGCAGCATAAACCCAGACACTTGTCACCCAGCACCCAGCCTTGCACCGCCGCCTGGACCCGGAACCAACCGCTCACCACAATTCCCGTCGCTCACAGGAGTGTCACAGCAACAATCGGACCACCCCCCCCTACGGGCTTCCACCACTTTTATCCACGCCGATCCTAATTAATTGCGTGCGCGGCTGTTTCTCCCCGATTAAAACTTCGCTGCGGAACACCCCCACTTATCTACTAAACAGCCTCTCGTGCATGCAACCCGATACGGGATCCGTGGGTGACGTCATCCCTAACAATCACCGGTTACATTCGCAACTCAGGGCAAATTCTGTTTAGACCATGTTTACACCACCATTAAAGACGCTTACCAAGCCGAGCCCTGCCGGCAACTCTGACCACATCTCAGTAAAGTTGATACCAGCCTACAGTTCTCTGCTGAAACACTCTCCACTGGTACAGAAAGAGATCACAGTGTGGCCCAAGGGAGCCGTATCAGCTCTTCAAGAATGCTTCGAATGCACAGACTGGTCTGTGTTCAGAGAGGCTGCTACTTACGAGGACTGTATTGATGTGGAGGAATATACCACAGCTGTGACTGGCTACAATAGTAAATGTATTGAGGATGTAACTGTCTCCAGGAGGGTCATCACAAGAGCAAATTAGAAACCCTGAATGACTACTGAGGTCCGGAAGATGCTGAAAGCCCTTGATGCTGCCTCAGATCCGGTGACAAGGTTACCCTCAGAACCGCATGAGCCAGTCTGTCCAAAGCAATTAAAAAAGCCAAGTTTGCATTTGCTCAAAATATCCAAAGCCACTTTCAATACACCAGAGACACTCATAGTATGTGGAAGAGCATACAAACTATTACAGACTATAAACCATCACCTTCCCCCTGTAACAGCGATGCTACTCTCCCAGACACGCTGAACACCATCTACGCATGTTTTGATGCACTAAACTGTGAACCCACAAGGATATCTGCTCCTCTCCCTGATGAGCAGGTAATCTGCCTATCCACAGCCACAGTGAAACACACTCTATCCAGAGTGAATCGACGGAAAACTGTTGGTCCAAGCAACATCCCAGGGCGAGTGCTTAAAGAGTATGCTTACCAGCTGGCTGTCATCCTCACCGATGTATTCATAAGAACATAAGAACTATACAAACGAGAGGAGGCCATTCGGCCCATCGAGCTCGCTTGGGGAGAACTTAACTAATAGCTCAGAGTTGTTAAAATCTTATCTAGCTCTGATTTAAAGGAACCCAAGGATTCAGCTTGCACTACGTTATCAGGAAGACTATTCCATACTCTGACTACACGCTGTGTAAAGAAGTGCTTCCTTAAATCCAGTTTGAAATGTTCTCCCGCTAATTTCCACCTATGGCCACGAGTTCTTGTATTTGAACTAATGCTGAAGTAACTATTCGGTTGAACAGCATCCAAACCTGTTAGAATCTTATAGACCTGGATCATGTCCCCCCTCATTCTCCTTTGCTTGAGGCTGAACAGATTTAGCTCAAATAACCTTTCCTCGTATGACATTCCTCTAAGACCAGGAATCATTCTTGTGGCCCTACGCTGCACCTTTTCTAAGGCCGCTATGTCCTTTTTAAGATATGGTGACCAAACCTGTACACAATATTCTATGTGAGGTCTCACCAAGGAATTCTATAATCTTAGCATTACCTCCCTTGACTTAAACTCCACACACCTGGAGATATACCCCAACATCCTATTGGCCTTTTTTATTGCTTCCCCGCACTGGCGAGAATGAGACATGGAAGCATCAACATACACACCAAGGTCTTTCTCATAATCAGCTACCTTTATTTCAGTAGGTCCCATAAAATACCTGTACTTTATATTTCTGCTCCCTACATGGAGTACCTTACATTTGTCTATGTTAAATTTCATCTGCCAGGTGTCAGCCCAGTCACTAATTAAATTAAGATCCCGCTGTAGCTGCTGAGCCGCTAGTTCAGTATCTGCTACACCACCCACCTTGGTGTCATCTGCAAATTTCACCAGTTTACTGTATATATTGGTGTCTATATCATTTATGTAAATTAGGAACAATAGTGGTACCCCACTATGAATGCAGGCCCACTGTGACATTGTGCCTCTTATAACTACTCGCTGCTTCCTATCTGTTAACCAGTTATCAATCCAGGTCGCTACAGTTCCTAAAATACATGTCGCTTTGAGTTTAAGTAAGAGCCTCTTGTGGGATACAACATCAAAAGCCTTTTGAAAATCTAAGTAGATGACATCATAGGCCTTCTTATCATCAACCTCCTGAGTAGCGTCCTCAAAAAACTCCAACAGATTTGTTAAACAGGATCTACCTCTCCTAAATCCATGCTGGCTATCCCTCAAAATGTTATTTGAGTCCAGGTAATCTGATTATAGCCTCCATAACTTTACCAGTTATACAAGTTAGACTGATTGGCCTATAGTTTGACAAATTACTTCTATCCCCTTTTTTGAAAATGGGCGTGATGTTGGCATGCTTCCAATCAGAAGGTACCACACCAACAGATAAGGATTTTTGAAACAGTAAAGGGTCGGCAAATAATATCCCTCATCTCTTTTAACACTATAGGTAAGATGCCATCAGGGCCCTGTGATTTATTTATTTTGAGCTTAGCTAGGCTTTGCAAAACATCAGCTTCAGTTATATATATATTAGTTATGGACGATGTTGGATTAGTAATAAGAACTGGTAAGTTACTAGTGTCCTCAACAGTGAATACCCGTGCAAAACTATCATTGAACTCATTTACTATATCAATGTCGTTTTCAATTATAAGACCCTTACTATCCTGCAGATTATTAATTTCAGCTTTTAGAGTTAAAATACTGGAAGAAACTTTTAACGTCATCCTTAGCCTCCAATGCGATCTTCCTTTCGACATTCCTTTTAGCTCGTCTAATGTCATTTTTTAACTCAGCCTGTAGATTTAGATACTCTTGCTTTATTCTGTCATCATCAGTTATTTTCCATTTCTGGAACAAAGCCCTTTTCCTCCTTACTTTATACTTTATTTCCCTAGTAAACCACCCAGGTTGCAATTTTCTAGATTTATTCTTGCTGGAAACAGGTATGAAGTCCTCTTGCACTTGCAATAATGTATACGTGCTTTTAAAAAATTCCCATGCCTCTTCAACAGTTTTGTTTTTTAACTCCATCCAGTTCACAGTTTCTATTTTTAATCTCATACAATTGAAGTTAGCCTTCCTAACATTATATATTTTTGATTTGGACTTTGCTCTTCGGGCACTAAACTTAACCTCAAATTTAACCATGTTGTGATCGCTACTGTCAAGTGGTTCTAAAACATCAAATTTACCAATCTTGTCCTGGTTATTAGAGAAAACAAGATCAAGAATGGCATCTCCCCTGGTAGGGGTGTTAACAAACTGAGTAAAAAAACAATCCTGTACTAATTCCACCATCTCCAGTTCATTTTCAGAAGAGCCAGTGACAATGTCCCACTGCATCCCTGGTAGATTAAAATCACCCATAAGTACCACATCATTTTTATTGCTCATAATCCTAATATCACTGTATAACAATCTGCTTTCCTCGGCAGCTACATTAGGTGCTCTGTAACAAACACCGACAATTAGGCTATTTGAGTTTTTAGCATCTAATTTTACCCATATAGCTTACGTAGTTTTACTTATATTGTCACGCCCCGCTCCGTCCGATCCTAATGTGTGCCACGCCCACCTCGTTACCTCCTGTTTCTGCCTGATTGTTCCCACCTGTTGCTCGTTACCCATAGCTTGTCTTTTGTATTTACTCCGTGTCTCGGTTTCCCCAGATCCATCATTGTAGTGTCCGTGGATGTCCCTGCGTGTTTGTCTCTTGCCTATTAAACCTCTGATTACCCGTGAGTACGGCTTGCTCTCCTTCTTCCCTGCTCACCTGCCTGACGAAACGTGACAGATATCAGTAAGCTCCCTTGCCTGCAAGTTTTCCTTTACATATACTGCAACACCACCTCCCTTCTTACCTATACGGTACAACGTGTAACCATCCATATTATATTCTTGTCCATCCTTTTCTCTCAACCACGTTTCAGTTATTCCTATAATATCATAAGAGTCCGATGAGATAAAAGCCTGTAAATCATGAATTTTATTCCTAATACTCCTGGCGTTTAAATACAGACAACAAAGGGTAGGCCTATTACGTTTCCCACTTATAATGTGATTTCCGTTTCCCCCCACTTACATACTTAACTAACCTCCCTGCCCCCCCAGTCCCTAGTTTAAACATTCCTCAACTACTCTACAAATACGCCTTCCCAGTACACTGGTTCCCCTCCGGTTCAGATGCAACCCATCCGGCTTGAACAGGTCCCACCTGTTCCAGAAGGTCCTCCAGTGCCCCATAAACCTAAACCCCTCTTTCCTACACCATCCTTTTAGCCACGCATTTAATCTCCTTATCTCAGCTAACTTAGCCTGACTTGCGCGTGGCACGGGGAGAATTTCAGAGAATACCACCATGGACGTTCTGCTTCTAAGCTTATTGGCGACTTCTATAAATTTATCCTGCAGAACAGCCCTCCTACCCTTGCCTATGTCGTGGGTGCCAACATGCACCATGACAACTGGATCCACCCTAGCTGGGGCCAAAAGCTTGTCCACACGATCTGGAAGGTCTCCTACCTGGGCACCAGGCAGGCAAGACACCGTACAGAACCCTCTATCACGCGTGCACACATAATTGTCTACTCCCCTAATAATTGAATCCCCCACTACCACAACCTCCCTCTTCCTGGGGGGAGGGGGCTCCTCAGTGCCCAAGGGCCCACCTGCCTCCCCATTCCCTTCCGGCTCTAAAGCTGGGAGCACCTGAAACCTGTTAGACACAGACACCTCAGGTGATGCCGCCTCTGTAACGTGTGTACGCCTTTTCCTGTGTCTACGACCTACGGTCACCCAGCTCTCTCGACCTCTCTGCTCTTCATTCTCCCTCCTCTCCGCTAGTGGCGTACACGCCATCTCCCTAAACGGCGTATTAACTAGCTCCTCTGACTCACTGTTGCATTGGATGAGAGCCAGTTGCTCCTCAAGGTCGCGAACCTTGACCATGAGTGAGTCCACTAGCTTACATCGCTCGCAGATGAAGTCCGACATGACACTACCGTCCAGAAGGGTAAACATCTTGCCCTTTAAACATATTCTTTTATAATGTTCCTGCAAATGTTTCAAACTGCATTTTGCAATGTCTTTACTTTGATGTCAAATTACAAACTTAACATAAATCTGACATAGTACATTAAAATTAAGATGAATGTAATGCCAAAACAAATATATAACAAATAATTTATTTGCCATGAATTAAGCTTATGATATTGAATGAAATGTGTGACCATGCCCCAGTCAGTGAAAATGTGTTCCCTACCCCTAGACCCCAGAGGGTTAAAAGATCAGTAAGCCCTTGTGCCTGAATGACTACTAGCTAGTCACACTAATGTCAGTGGTCATAAAGGTTTTTGAGAGACTCATTAATGATTTCATGATATCCTCCATCCCAAACTCTACAGACCCACTCCAGTTCACCTACCACCCCAACAGATCTACAGAAGACACCATCTCCCATGTTCTGCATACCTCCCTCAGCGATATGGACAAGAAGCAAGGGAACAATGTGAGACTGTTGTTCTGCATTCAACACAATAGTTCCCCACAGACTGTACACCAAGGTGAGGAAGCTAGGACTGAACAGTGTACCTGGGTCTTCAACTTCCTCACAGGCAGACCACAGGTGGTGAGCATAGGTGGCTGTCTCCAACACTATCACACTCAACTCAGGAGCTCCTGAAGGATGCATGCTCAGCTCTCTCCTCTACAGTAGAGACTGTGTGGCCACACACAGCTCCAACTCCATCATCAAGTTCGCTGATAACACAGTGGTGCTGGGTGTCATCTCCAATGATGATGAGACAGCCTACAAGGAGGAGGTGGATATCCTGACATCGTGGTGCCAGGAGAGCTGCCTCCAACTTACTGTCAGCAAGATAAAGGAGCTTGTGGTGGACTTCAGGAGGAGTAAGGAGTGCTCATACTCCCCCCACCCCCCCCCCCCTTTACATCAACGGGACTGCAGTGGAGTGAGTGAGCAGCTTCAAATATCTAGGCGTAAGCATCACTGAGGATCTCACATGGACAGAACACATCCAAGCCCAGTCCAGCAAGGCAGCGTCTTTACCACCTGAGACAACTGAGGAAGTTTTGGGTTTCTCCAGCGATTCTTAGGACTTTTTACTCTGGCACTGTGAAAAATGTCCTGACCCAGAACATCACATCCTGGTACGGAAACAGCTGTGTACAAGACAGCAGAGCACTGTATCACATCTTCTCTACTGTGTCTGCAGGACATTTATGCCAGCAATGCCGGAGCAGAGCAACCAGGATCATCAGAGACTCGTCTCATTGCAGAAACTGTTTGAGCTGCTGAAATCAAACAGGCGCTTTAGGGGTATTATGGCAAATACAGAGAGACCTAGCAGGAGCTTCTATCCTCACACCATAAGACTTCTTAATCAGGACATGCCACCAGTACATCCTTAATATACACAACTCGTGTAAGCTCTTCCTACCTGTCACCAACCTGCTATATTAACAATTTGTAAATTACATATCCATCTTTGCTTATATTTATACTTATGTCACCTGCAACAAGACACACTGGACTTTAAATACATAGTTCTAACATATGCACATGTACAGTTTAAACCTTAATATTTTCAATATTAGAATAAATTCTATATTTCTCTATATTATGTACATATTTTATTCTTAATTTTTTAACTTTTAGTTTATTGTAAGATTTTTTAATTTAATTCTATTTTTGATTTGCAGGCTAAGGGTCGTTCAGGGTACATTTCATTACATGTTGTGCTTGTATAACTATGTATGTGACAAATAAAGAATCTTGAATCATTATTATTATTTAACTGTGTGCTAATTTCTGCTAGCATGTCTGTGAGATTTCATGGTATGGAAGTATCAAATGCTAGCAGAAATAGCATTTGCTTGTGTAGCAGGGTGGATTACCTGCTGCGTTTGAAATGTCTTTGCCCTGCCCATTCAGCGTGCTCTTAATTAGTTGTGTTCCATATAAAGAGAGCAGTTTGATACCTCTTGAGCGTGTGCTTGGTGGTGGGGTGATTGCTTCCATTGGCTAGCAGGCTGTTTCTTTTTGACACTTGGGACCCAGCATCGTTGTTTGACTGCTGCTGATGCAACATGAGCAGTGGGCCTGTAAATTTTTAAGATTGCCCCCTGTGCCATCCACCCCTGGCTACTCTTAGATGGATGGTCATGTACTCCACCTTGTTACCAATGCCCCACCACTTGTTGCTGGATTGTTGCCTGTTGTCGAGATATGTTTTAATGTAATGTATGGTACTTGTGCAATCGTGGCAGGCTAGCTGGGTAACCATTTTATGTGGTTTATTAGTTTAGAGCTGTCTCTTGAGCGTTTGTTTTGTTGCTGTCATATGAATAACTTATCTGGTTTAATTATAGGGAGAAGAATTTAAGACGGGCTGCTGTTTCACTTCTGCATAATTCTGTTACCTGCTGTTTTTGCTTCTGCACTTTTTTACCTCCATATTTACAGTTTTATTCTTTTTAACTTCGTTTTGTTGTCGTTTAATGGTATTGGGTTTGTGCCGATTTAACAGTGTCCTGGATTTGTTAAATTGTATGTGAATTTGATTTATGTTTTAACTTATATGTTCTGAGTAGGTAAAGCTTAGTGGTGTGTTTTATGTTCAATGCCAATTGCCTGTTAGCTGGGCTGTAGTCTGAGGGGAGAAGGTTAGACAGCACTGAATTGTAGTGCAGTGTCTTATGTGCCTGTTACATAACTGCTGTGTTTTTGGTATGTGTGGGGAGCACGTGCGTGGTTTCCTGGTGAGGACACCTCCCTACTGGTCAAATACAACTTGTTAATCCTCTTTTCCTGGTGTTTGGATCAGTTTGAGCCATTAAAGCCTGTTCTCAAGCTGGGCTAAGTTTGTTTCATAATTGATGTCTCCCTTTAGTATCACTCTGTATTAATTATTTTTGATACCTGGGGCCTGTACTACGAAGCGGGGTAACTGGCTTATCGGGGTAAGTTTGCGAGTAACTTGATGACGTGTGGTGTAACTTCACGATTAACCCGTACTACGAAAGGTGGGTAGGTTTTAGTCGAGACATGTTGCTATGGCAATTTACGCTAAGTCTCAAAACTGCTCCGAGCAGTTTTTGTTCTTGGTTAAGTCAAGGTTTCCGCGTAAGCCAGCCCTATATGAGCACCGCCCCTCCCACTTCAATTTCTCCGAAGACAATGCCGGCGTACCTGGATGATCCGTATGACATTGGTGTGCAAATTATGGGGGACTCTCTCTGTTAATATGTATGAAATGGAGCAATGGCATATAATATGCATACAATGTATTAATTAATAACTGTTACAGAGAAAGTTATTCTGAAAACCCAAGGGGTGTGCATTGTTCCCTGTTGTCCACTGATCAAAGCACACTTCACTAGATGTGCCCGTCTTGTCTAGTTTTAAAGTTAGTAACCCATTCATGTATTGTCGACTGCACAGTATTATGAGTATACGGATACATTCGAACTGTGAGGCCGCGCGTATGGAACCGTCCTCACTATGTTAAGGGGACAGTGGCATTTTACCACAATAATGAATTGTTTTGGTATCTTTCTCCCAAGGTTTTTGTTTGCAGGATCGGCAAGGGTGGAAGCAGATGGGCGCGCACATATGGAACCTACGTAGAGTCTTTATTTATATGTATTGCCCTTTTGTCCCTTGTGGTAGGGTGGTACCCTTATATCCAGAGGGGAATGGTAGCTCCCAATTAGAGGGGCGGGGACAAGGGTTTATAAGATGGTGGAAGGGTTAGTTTCTTTTTTTTTGGGGCCCAGCTACTTGTGTGCTCTTGGAGTGGGAGGTCCTTAGGTGTGTGGGGACTAGAGGCCACAGTTCAGTTTGGTGTACTTGTTTTTCTTGTTTGTTTGATAGTTATTTGTATTAGTTTTCCTTTGTTGTTTTCTTTATTTTTTCTCTTGTTTTTGGAGCATTTTTTGGGAGAAGCCAAAACATGAGCTGATGCCTAAATAAATCACCAATCCCAAGTTTTTTTTTGGATGTTTTGTTGTCTTTGCCCGACCCTGAGACCTCTCGACACCTTACCCCACGACACGAACATTCAAAAATTAATAAAAATTCGCATGTAAAGCAATCTGGGAAACAAAGGGGTGTGGAACAGTCGCCATGAGCCCAAAATACTAAACCATCATGTCACAGGCTGAAAGGACCTATTATATTAGCTATTAACATGATTTGACACAAATCACAATGTTTTGAAGCAGAAAAATAATCGGTGTGCATCGATGTCTGTGTACTGGACATCAAAATTCTGTCATTAAAAACGCCCACTTTACTTCCGTAAAGATATTAAAGCCAGAAAGCCTCATATTCCATATTCAGTTAACTTAACCGCGGTGACAGGTTCCTAGTCGTTTTCTCACTACACATATGCTTCTGTTTTGTCCTGTTGTAAATCATTTAATTGTTTGTTAAACAGTGGCTCACCTTCTATTAAGTGTCATATGAACAGACACCTTTTTATTAGCTGTAAAACATAGAAACACGCTATTAGTGGAGGCGAGACACAACAAATCTTTCATAATGAGTAGAAATATAAATACAAAGCCCTACCACTTTGACATGATGTTTTTATATTTCATCTTGACTTGCTGCCACGTACGCTTTCCACTACTATTTGAAATCGGATCAGTTATTACTGACAACATTAAGTTTACATTATGAGTAACATTACAGTAATGGAACTTCAGGGAGCATTACATTACTTAGCAGCATATAATAGGTGACTTCTGAATTGTGTCGCATCTGTTAGCCTCTGTAATTATTAACAGTATTTCAATTCTTTTCATAAAACACTTAATTGTCTAATACTCAGTCGTGAGATATTTTAGACCACGTTTTATGACCGAGAAAATGTACGTATGCATTTTATCCGTCGTCAATACGTTGCCAACAAGCCTGCCTGCAGAGGTGGGTAGTAATGAATTACATTTACTTCGTTACATTTACTTGAGTAAATTTTTGGGGTAACTAGTACTTTTAGAGTATATTTAAAGATAGGTACTTTTACTTTTACTCAAGTACATTTTTAATGAAAAAACTTTACTTTTACTTCGCTACATTTGATGGCGTTCCTCCGTTACTGACAAAATTGTAATAAATATTAGATATATAAAATAATAATTTGTTTACGTGACTTGATCTGAAGTCTCGCGAGACGTTGGAGAGGCTGCTTCGCGAGAGTCTGCTACGCATCTCCTGCTTAAGTTCAGCGCGCGTTTAGAAAGATGATGGCTGAAGCAGAGGATGACGTGTGTGAGCTATCGAGGGCAGATCACCCGTGGCCTCAAATCAACTCTATTTTTTCACTTCAAGATGTGAGAAAGAACAGTTTCATAATGCGATGCAGGCTGTGTGCACCAAAAAAAAGCAGCATCGCTGCGTACAAAAATTCCAGCTTCAACCTGAAAAAACATGTAGCGGTAAGTGTCAATATGATGCCTATTTGAACCCTATTAATGGTCATTTGGTAACTATGGGCACTTTGACCTTATAGTACCATATTTCACACACTGTCCGAATGTTTTTCCTCATATGCGCGCTTGTGCAAGCAATGACAAATATCTTGTGAACCTTACAAACAACACACGTTTGTAAAAAAACATTCATTCTAAACGTCGGCATGTTTTCATATCCATTTTCCAAAAATCTAAATAAATTGAAGTGCATACTGTGACGTTATACACAAATTTGTACACTTCACTAAAGGTTTTATTTGTGACACTTCACCTAACGTTAAGTGCAGAACATGTACAAAATGAAAACGTCATTGCATTTTAATTTATTCCTATCTAATGAATGCATGTACGTAAAATGTAAGAATAAAGTAAATAAATGTTTTTAAGGAGTCTGCTTTTAAAAGGAAGAGTTGCTTAGCCCAGCATATTATTCATTCACACCATTAATCACAAAACATATACATAATAATTCATATATATATATATATTAAAATTTACTTATACTTTAGTCATATATTATTTTTACTTACTGCTATTTGTCCAAAGTGCCCATAGATACATAATTACCAATTAATTGATGATTCAAGTTTTAATGTATAATAAAACCAAATGTAACCTAATCTGCATATATATATATATATATATATATATATATATATATATATATATATATATATATATATATATATATATACTGTATATATGATTATTTCATCAGAGGATTCACCCAAAGAAGCTAAAAGTTTATGAAGAACTAATCAAGTCAAGAAAACGAGCATCATACTCTGTTGATGAACCTAATTCAAAAAAGAATCCAACGATCATTAGTGCCTTTTCCAGCCCTGCAACGAAGGTAACACAGGCAGTGATTGACAAGCTGCTGATCAGTTTTATCTGTGAAGGAAGCCAGCCATTTTCTATTGTAGAACTACCATAATTTAGGAAAATTACAGAAACCTTGCAACCTCAGCCTTCTGTGTTGGTAGTAGTGGTGGGCCTGTTTGCAAAAAAGCTAGCCAGAGACCGCTTTGTTCTCTTGGCTGGTGCACAAGCATCTCCCATGACTTCTTTTGTGGACTCCTCTTCCCTTACCACATCAGCTCTCTCTCCCTTAAGCATCTCCAACACAGCTCTCTCTTTGATGTATTCTCTCTTCTCCTCCATAGTGTACTGAAGCTTAAATCTTGGGTCAACGAGGCATGCCATGTCAAGTAGATCATCCATGGTTGGGTCATCATACTTTTTGTTAAGGTATCCCATCACTGTTGTCTTTATGGTCCTGGTGAGCTCTGTGTCATCCTTTGACTCCTTCAAGATGGAGGTGTTGAAGAGATGCATCACCGGTTTTAGGAATGATACACTGACATAGGATTCACCGGACAATGCATCAGTGAATTCGAGGAGTGGGCTTAGAGCTGCATCTATAGACTCTAAAACATCTACATCTTGCCAGGTAGGAATCAGTGGCCTGGTCTTCTTGTCCTTTGACAGGACCTCTGTGATGGCCCTTTTCTGCTCCAGAACCCGCTTCACCATTTGTTGACGGGAGCCCCATCTTGTTGGTGTTTCACTGATGAGTTTGTGCTTTGGCAAGTGATACTCCTCCTGAGCAGTTGCCAGGTCCCGTTTCTTCTTCCATGAATAGGAGAAGGCAGCCACTACCTTTTTACAGACTCCAATAGCTCTGTCCACTCGCTTGTCTTGGTTAACTTTCTCTGCAAACAGAGAGAAAAAAAATGATTCCAGATTGCAATAGTTATCATTTGTATTTATATTTCAACTACAATTTATATTGTTATTATTATTTTTTTATTAAGAATATTATTTTGCAGAAAAATTCACAATTCTGCTTATTTAATAATAATAATTTATCTAATTATTTTCACATCTGATTTGGCAAAAAAAAGTAAACATCTGTTCCCCATGCCAGTAAAACACATTTGAATTTAATTGAGAGAACTGTGAAGAATCTATACAAATATGTATGTCTTGACTAAAGACTAAATGAATTCCCTATAAAATCGCTTAAAAAGAGGGAAAGAAATCATAATAAAAATTATGCCACTACGCCAATTAATTATTAATCCTCTTCCAGGAGGTGCTGTTTCCCACATTTTCCTGGTAACATTTGGACACAAAGTAGCGCAGTGGTCATGAATTATAGTAAAAATTAAATGAAAATGACAGAAACTTTTCTGAATACAGTAAGTTTCCTTTTTAGACACATTCATTTTAAAAAAAAAAACAGCGCCACATTTTTATTTAGCGAAGTCAAAGCCTTTATGAAAATCTATTTGAAGCGGCCAGCGCTGATATAATGGCGAGCATTTGCATGAACTGTGTATAACTTACCAATGGCCGAGTTCAATCGATGCCCGAAGCATTGTAGTCTTGTCCATCCATTCAACTCAGCGGCTTTGATGATATTGGTCCCACTATCTGTGGTGATGCAGACCTGTTTTTCGTCGCTGAGTCCCCAGGAGGCGAGCGCATCTGCAAGTCCGGCTGCAATTGCTTCGCCCGTGTGATCCTCTGGAAAGTAGACCGTCTGGAGGCATAAGCTGACAAGATTCCAACCTTTGTCAATAAAGTGGACTGTCAGGCTCAAGTACGGTTCCGAGGTTCGACTAGACCAGAGGTCAGCTGTGGTCGCAAAATACGACACTGACTTAAGTTGCTCCTCCACCCTGTCCCTAACTTCACTATAAAGTGCAGGTATAGCCGTGCGTGAAAAATATTTTCGACTAGGGAGCTCGAATCGGGGGTCAATGACTGACATCATTTTTCTGAAGCCCACGCTATCCACCATACTAAATGGCATCATGTCCTTAGCCAAGAAGTTTGTAACAGCCCTAGTAATGTCTTTATGATGTTTAGACTGTTTGTCATAAGGTAGGAATGCAGCCATCTGTGTTTGCTTCATTGACTTCTCTGGTTTCAGTGTCGGGGAGGGGGATGGAGGTGGTGGTGATGGTCCGGGGACAGGTTGGCTTAAACTTTTATGATGCCTCATCTTCTGACTCTCAGTATGTTCTATCGGGTGGAACTGCTTCAAATGGTGGAACAGATTTGATGTGTTCCCGCTGCTAGTCGGCACCACTCTCCGGCACATTTTGCAGAGCACCGAAACCTGAAGTTTATCCGAACTTAAAAAGCCGAACCACTTCCACACCACTGAATTAGTCTTTCCTGTCTTATCAACTATTTCGTCTGCCTTCTTACTTATGGAAGCTTGTTCATCCACATCTGTATTGCGGTCAGGGGTACTCATTTTGTTGCTAAAACTTTCCGCGACGGAGCTTAACCAACTCCTGCTGAGCGCTGGCAGCGTGTCTGTGATGTACATCATCACGCAATTCTGTTCTGCTCTTTCTGACGGCTGAGCACTGAACGTCATTCAGTGACAAATTGCGTGATGACGTACATCACAGACACGCTACCAGCGCTCAGCAGTAGTTGGTTAAGCTCCGTCGCAGAATATTTTAGCAACAAAATGAGAGATATATATATATCTGATAATATATATATATAATTTTATACATTAGCATTTGTCACTGAATGACGTTCAGTGCTCAGCCGTCAGAAAGAGCAGAACAGAATTGCGTGATGACGTACATCACAGACACGCTGCCAGCGCTCAGCAGTAGTTGGTTAAGCTCCGTCGCGGAAAGTTTTAGCAACAAAATGAGATATATATATATATCTGATAATATATATATATAATTTTATACATTAGCATTTGTCACTGAATGACGTTCAGTGCTCAGACGTCAGAAAGAGCAGAACAGAATTGCGTGATGATATATATATATATTCAAATGTATATCGAAATATCGGAAATGTGTTTAAAAATCGTATCACCGTTATTGAAAAAAATTCTATCGCGATATATATTGATATCGAATTATTGTCCAGCCCTACCTTCCAGACATCAAAAATGTGCCTGCCATTTACTTAATCTTGTTGCTACTGTTGATGCTTCAGCAGCAGAAGCTGGAAGTGATACGTATAAGAGACTATCACGGTCAGCTTTTGCTAAATGCAGTGCACTTTGGAACAAAACCAGCAGGTCAACCTTGGCTTTTGAAACTGTGGAACATGAGTGCAAACTGCAGTTTCTGCGACCAAATCAGACACGGTGGAACTCACTGTTTTTAGCTGTAGAAAGGTTGGTGCGTATTCAGAGAGAACAAGGAGAACAAGCAATCAGAAATATATGCACAACATTAAAGATAAAAATGTAAGTTGTAAAACCGGGTAGGATTTGTTGGTTTGGTGGGAGTGTTTATTTTCACCCAGCTTATCTACATTTATTGTTATTATTAACCACTTGTGTTTTATGGTACAGGCTGAATACAGCTGAGTTGGGATTTCTGGCGGAGTACGCTACTGTAATGAAGCCAGTTGCAATGGCTCTCAACTTACTCCAAGGGGAATCATCAGTTCATATGGGTTTTCTGCTGCCAACAATTTATCAACTGCAGGACAAGCTGAAGAAGCTGGAGTCATCATGTAAAGTGTGCCAACCCCTCCTTAAGGCCTTACATGGAGGTATTCTCAAACATTTCGGAGAGGTCATGAAGGAACCAGAGCTTATTGCTGCAGCTATACTGCTTCCAAAGTTCAGAACTGCCTGGACAACAAACCAAAGCATCTTGACAACAGGTAATGTATCTGTCAATTCATGTGTCAATTTAAATGTTATTTATTTAACCTTGAGATAAGATCTTCTCTCTATTTTTGTTTAATTAATAGTGAGTTACAGTGTAAAAAGTTATAAGGTCTGGACTGGTAGTGTGAATAAAATATAGGACATATATTGTAAAATGTAGGATTATGAAGGTAAAGTGTCTAAATCTGTCTCGGCACAGGGCTAGACTACATAAAAGGTCAACTGGAGAACAGTGTGGAAAATGATGCCCTCTGCTACAGCAGCCCTTCAGATGAAGAGGACTTCTTTGCATCTATGAACACAGGGCAGTCAAAGACAGGAGAGCTGGAGAGGTACCTTTCATGTTCATCAGCTGGAGGTATGGATCTGTTACACTCCTTTCCAAAAGTCAAGAATTTGTCTCTAAAAGTAAACACAGCCATCCCAGCATCTGCAGCCTGTGAGAGACTTTTTAGTCATGCCGGACTCCTGCTCACAGCTAAAAGATCAAGACTGCATTGCAAATATCTTGAGAGCCAATTACTGCTGAAGTTCAACAGCAAAATTCTGTAAAACTGATTGATTGTTCAAGAAAGAACAAATGACAAAATAAACATTTACATACTGAAACGCAAACACACATAAACAAGTTCATACACAAACATAATAACAAACACATACTCTGCACACACACTTTCTCTTTTGTTCTCTGTTAGCTTGTTTAAATGCAGATGCTGACAAATTTTGTGTTGTGAATGTGAAAATAAAGACAGAGCTAACAGTTAGAAAAACATCTGGGTGTGTTTGAAATTTTATTGCAAATGACAGTTTATGTGATGTTAATGTGCCCATCACAGGACTGAGATAGGCTACTTTACTTCAGCCTATGTTTTATATAAACAAAACAAAGAAACTTTCAAGGAGAGGTGTGTGGAAGCTTTCCAAATAGTTTGAAATTCAAGGTTTTCGCTTCATATCAATCAGATCAGCAGTAACTAGTAACTAGCTACTTGAGTAGTTTTTCCATCGGATACTTTTTTAATCTTACTCAAGTAACTATTGGGATTGTTACTTTTACTCTTACTTCAGTAAATATTTCCATAAGTACTTTTACTTTTACTTGAGTACAGATTTTGGGTACTCTACCCACCTCTGCCTGCCTGCTTTTGTTGGCTGCAGTGGTATTGGACTTTCTTTACAGTGTTGATTTAAACTCCTCATAACCTTGTATAATTAGCATGCAGTCTTCCTCCGTGAAACATATGGAGATCGCGCTACGAGTCAAACGGTGCCTTGCGTTGCCGAACGTGCTCCATTTATGTGAACGCGCACAAACTCCAATGCAGTTAACTGGCGTCGTAGTACTGATTAGCCCAGATGGAGTCAACCTGATTTTGTCAACCTCGGGGTTAAGTCTGATTTGGTTAAACCCTCTTCGTAGTACAGGCCACTGGAGACATGACTCTGCCTTTCTTGGTACACGAACCTGTTTACCAACAGCAACACCTGCATGCTCTTGGCCCCTCCATGCCACACTTGCACAAATTTTCATTATGAATCCATTCCATTCAGCTGTTCTGTAGTACTTTTTAAGTATCCAAGTTATCAGGAATGCATCAATACATTGCAATGTGCAATACTACTAATAATGAACAATATATATATTAGTGCTGTCAAACTAAAAAATTTTAATCAGATTAATCACAGGGTTGCTGTGGATTAATTTAGATTAATCATGATTAAATATCATTCATTTTTAATCTATATTAATCACATTTCATTTTGCATGAGCAAACAGACTCAAGAAAAAAGGGAATATATATGCACTTAACATGTTTATTGAACATCTTGAACATGAGTCGGATGCATTCCATCTGCCACAGAAGTGCAATACCATGGACCCATATCAAAAAGCAAGATTTTTTGCTTAGGCGGACAACTTGTCGGATTTAAGGTACCTCAGTTTAAATGGTCTTTATCTTCATTCACTTACAATTAGCCCGAACTACCATAAATCCGACAAATAATCCGATATCATGAAATCCAATTGTAGCCCGGTTAATTGCCATTGTTAGCAATATCAGTTGATAACACATTACGCATGGTGCTTTACGTATAAAACTCCGTAGCAACACGTCCACAGATAACTTGGACGGTATAGTGCGTGCGACCGATTTAACGAGCCACAAATGAGAAGTAGTGCTTAAATACGGATCGGAAATACTCCCGTATTTACTTACCCGCTCCCCGCTCGGGCAGCGAACGTAACAACACAGAGGTGAAAACATAATTTAAACTATTGATTATATTAATAATTGAGTAATCTACCGCTTAATTTGATAATTAATTATGCAATCATTCATATAATATACATACATTACAATTTGCAAATAGAGGGAGGCAGGAACCAACCATGGATGATTCCAACCCATCACAGGGTGAACACTCGCTCACTCACACATGCAGTCAATTCAGGCACTCCAGTTCACTCAAGTTGCATGCTTTTAGACTGTGGGAGTAAAACAGAGAATCCAGCAAAAACACACAGAGAGACCATGCAAACTCTGCACACAGAAGGTAGTGGTATGTGATGGCAGCATTACTCACTGTGCCACCATGCCCCCCTCAATATTACAGCTGCATGATTTGCAGTGTTACTATTAACATTGCATATTGCGCACATGCGCAAGGACTGTAATAGTTAGCTCAATTATTTATGGTAAAACATTTTTACATTTTTATAGGAAACTGTAGCAAGCTTTGCAATTTTACTGATGGCTTGTTTACATTGTCTAGTGTATGTTTTAAAAAATCAGTCTAAAATTTACTGACACTCTATTTGCATGAACTGTGCTCTCTGAGACATTCATAGTCATTCTTGTCTTTGCTATTTGACTCACTCTAGACAGAAATCTAACAAAAATGAGTGAGGAGGAGAAAGTTACCAATAACTGGTCGACAAAAGACATTCATCTTCTGCTGAATGGAAATATTTGATGTTGAGTGAAAGCAAGTGATAGAAGTTCTATTTGAGTATAGTTGATTTTGGGTAATTTTTCCACTCCTTTGTTTTATAAACATCACAATATTTAGCACAAAAATTATAAATATCACAATGTAACCTTTCTACTATTATACTATTGTTCAATCCTACTCAATACACACATATATACTGTATATTTCGGGTGGTTATTATATATGATGTAACATTATGTGTAACATTACTTTGTATGATTCCTGTACCTCAACATAAATTTTGCAAAATAATCAAGCAAAGTGATGACAAAGACTAGGTTACTCCAAGAGGCTGAAGGGCATATTACTTATAGTTAACCATGGCTGACCTAGAATTATTGGGTGAGTCCCACAAACCTGAAATGTTTGTATATTCTTTCCCTTGAGCTTCCACACAATCTTTATTTGGACCCTCATCTGCTATGCTCCATCTTGCATATACCATATTGCCAAGTAACCAAGAAGGAATTTTTTTAATCAATGCTTTTTCAAAAACAACTAATCTTCACAGTGCTAAACTACAGGTTCATTACCTTTTTGTGGGCATTTGTACAACAATTAGAGTATTATTTGACCTTAGCAGTTAAATGTTTAATTGAACTAATTCAATGTCCATATTAAGTAATTTTGTATGCCATATACTAGCACTGGTAGCTGTTTGAAGAGAAACAGAAATTCTGCATATACAATGGCACACTACAACCAGCACAAGGAATATGTAGTAGGGGGAAAAAGATTAGATTTGCTGTCATTTGGCTTAAATAGTTAGTGTTTCTAGAAAGTATTGTCTTTTTCTTAAACCTTTACATTGTCTTAAATATTTATCAAATATAATAGCAGAAAACGTATTAAATCATGTATTACATTACATATTTATGTCGAGCAACATAGAGCAAATTTATGCTAGCTGAATGTTTGCGTCATTCAAAGAATTAATAACAATCTCGAATGGCCAGTGATGGGTACAGTTTAATCACTGAGGAAAACATTCAGGTAGCTTCAGCAAAAACAAAGGCATCAACCAATGCAGAAAGACTGGGCACCCTTGGTTCTGTGAACCTGGCATGATTTCACAATTCACAATGTAACAAGTTATTCATACTGTAGTAAGTTAAGCTAAGCTAAGGTATACTTTATTGATCTCAGGGGAGCTCATTTCTCTTATTTCCACAATATTTGTGCATGTGTGTGTATGTGGCACGGTGAGAGGCACAGCACTTACATGAGTTATAACAGCCTCACAAATGTAGTTTCATGTGGATGAGAAAGTGATGACACTAAGCAAGTTGCAAAACATAGCTGCAGAGAACAGAAATCACAGCAGTCAATTACATGTGGCTAACAAAAGGATTATAAGTTCTGTTTTGCTGTTTACCACCATGATTGCTGTAGTAAGCAGACTAATGTCAAGGGTGTTTTGTTTAATAATGTGATGTTGCAGGTGAAAAATAGACATCAAATTTAACCTTAAACTCTAACTTTAAAATCCCAGGTAATTGGATAAGAATAATTATACTTTTCAGTTACTAAGGCTTTCCCGTTTAAGGTAGAGTCTTTGTCTTTCCCAGTCTGGGCTTTTCCAGTTGGTGTACAGATTGTATATGAAACATCCATTGCTTGCAATCATAAGCCCACTATAGCTAAGCTGTGTTACAGCTGAATATTGGAGTGTTGCCAGAGGATTTGTCTCATGTGCCATGCTAAAGTAATGGTTTTAAAAAAGGTCTCAGTCAATCAAATACACACATACACACACACACACACACAAATACACAGCACTGTGTCAAAGAAAATGATGTTTAAATGATCTTCAAGTTTGTTGTTTGTGTAAAACTATGCTATTATGACTATAAGTTTGTCAGCTAAGCCATTTCAAAGCCAAATTGCACCAAACCAAGATTTATACTGAACCGTGAACCGAGTACATTGTACAATACATTTACATATGTGGTGTAATATCTTCCACACCTTGACAGTCAATATTATTTGCATCATATGAGGGGTGGTTATAATTTTTGGCTCATCAGTGTGCGAGTGTGTATGTCTGTGAGATAAATATCTTAAGATGAATTTGATAAATAATTACTGTCAATGAATAAGTAAATATTTGGTTAAACATTGAAAAAATACTATGATACATTGTTAAATGCTGCTAAAGAGACTGGAAGACTAGCTAGGTGGTTTCTACCCACTGGCAGTAGTAGAGAGAATCATACAGCATATTACTAGCCCAAGAACAGAACAAAATTCTAAGTTTGATGACTACTCAATGGCTACATTCACACTGCAGGAAAAATGTGGCCCAAACCCGATTTTTTTGCTCATATGTGACTCAGATCGCATTTTTTCATGACAATGTGAACAGCACAAATCACATGGAATCCAATTTTTTCAATTCTGATTTGGGCCACTTCAGTATGTGGTCATAAATCGGATACAGGTCTAATTTTTTGCAATGCCACCTCAGTCTGAACAGCGAAATCGGAATTCATGCAACTTTTATGCAGGGGCAAAGCCAAAAGGGTGGCAATTGTCACCCCCAACAGAGCCCTTGCCACCTCCAGTGCCACCCCGCTGAAAAACTGTAATTTCTGAGTGCCCCCGAACACATCCTGACACAGCAGTACCTTGTGCGTGCTGCTTACTGACATAAAAGTTCTGGCAGTGGCACGTGTTCCTACATGATCCAAAACACACCCGCAGTATTGATAACAGCAGAAGTTCCCTTGTGAAAAAAGTGTATGTCTTGAAAAGTATATTTAGCACAAAAAGTATGCTTTTAAGAAAGTGTATTATTTTGGGATGTTTTATTACAACTTAAAAGAATTTAAATTGCAATTAATTACTAATTGAGTTCATTAAAAATACATTAAGTGCTACTTGTGTGTGCTTTTTTGGCCATCTAAAGTAATTCAGTAGCATTACAAACATAACGGATTGAAAAGACAAGAAATACATTTGAAATGTAATTTAAATGCACTCAAGCATGTATTTTTTAGTGCTGTATCATTTAGATTAGAATTTAACTACAAGTGAACTTAAATCTATTTAAATTGTAATTACCCCATAAATAAAATATTGACACTAAATATGGTACTTTAAGTATACAGTGGTACCTCAGAACTCAAACTTAATCAGTTCAGAACTCGAATCGTATTTTATTTAGGGCTGTCAAAATTAACAGGTTAACGCGGATTAATCATGATTAAAAATTTTAATGCAATTAACCCATCTGCAGCGCAGAATGATTCAAAATCCCTGAAATATCTCTGTCAACCCATT